>NW_004444075.1:4571816-4586007 GCF_000243295.1 Trichechus manatus latirostris
GAGTGTGATTATGATATGCCTTGGTGATTTTCTTTTGGGGTCTATCCTATATCGGGTTCGTTGAGCTTCTTGGATGGCCAGCTTTTTATCTTTCATAATATTGGGGAAGTTTTCTGTCAGCAGTTCTTCAATGATCCTCTCTGTGTTTTCTGTTTTCTCCCCGTTCTGGAATTCCAGTCACTCGCAAATTTTTGCTTTTTATTGTATCCCACATAACTCTTAGGGTCTCTTCATTTTTCTTTGTTTTTTTTTCCTGAGTTTTCCTCAAACAGAGTTGTATCCAAGTGTTCATCTTCAATTCCATTGATCCTGTCTTCCACCGTTTCAGATCTGCTTCTCAGCCCTTCTATGACACTGTCCATTTCTGAAATCTTGTTGTTTATCTTTTTGATTTTTAATTGTTGTTTTTGTATAATTTCTAGTTGTGAATTTATTTTGGCATTTTGTTCCTTCATTATTTTCCTGAATTCTTCCAATTTTTTGTCTGTATTTTCCATGAATTTGTCTGCCTTTTCCATGAATTGGTGTATTTTTTCCTCATTTTTGTCTGGTTTTGCTTCAACTCTTGGATAATTCTGATTATTAGAGATTTGAATTCCCTGTCAGGTAGTTCTAATGCCTTTTCTTCCACTGGAAAATCATACGGTGTTTTATTTTGGAAGCCTGCTGGAACCATCCTGTCCTGGTTTTGTAAATGTTTTGATATTGTCTGCGGTCTTCGGGGCATTCAGTAGTTATTTTTCTCATTTATTGATTGTAGATCTGTTTGTTTCATCCTTTTTTTTTTTAAATTTGGCTATGTCTGAACAGGCAGGCTATGTGTTCTTTGTTGTTTGCTCGTCTGTGAGCACGATACTTTTCGCCTCCTTCTCCAATTGGCAGGGTCAGTCACTCAGATATGATACGGCAGGGCATGTCCAGCTGCAGAGGAGTTATTGGGACGTGTCGTTTGTGACACATAACTACAGCCACCAGGGCGGGTCAGTTATCAGTGCAGGGCAGGTTCCGGTAGGCCATGCCTGTGCTGCTTGGTGGTGTGATGTTAAGTGCACGGTGCAGGTAGGCAGAATGCAGGAGGAGAGTGTTACGTGTGGAGCTAAAATGGATATGGGAGAGAGGAGAGAGGAACAGGAGCCAAAAAACACACAAACAAAAAATAGTGCTAGGGGAGCTTGCCGCGAGTATGATATGGAGAAAAACAAAAAAGGGGAAGAAAAAGAAAAAAGAAAAGAATGAATAAATAAAAATCAGAAAGGAAAAAGAACAGCAAAGCTCCCAGCGATCCCACCGGTGCGGCTGTGAGGTTTCGGGAATTGTTCTCAGGTGTTGCAGTACAGCCTGGCTAGAAGGCGTAGAGGTATTCAGCGCCAGGTATTCAGGGAACAGAAAGAGAAGGAAGGTATAGAGAGATGAGAAACTGAGTAATGAAGAAAGGGAAAAAGAGGGAAAAGAAAACAAAACAAATTTAAGGAAAAAAAAAAAAACAAGAAAAGCCCCCAAAAAACAGAAAAAAAAAAAAAAAACCCCATGAGAAAGAAATGCCCTCAGGGGTCCCTCTGCGCAAACCAAGGGTGTAGGTCCCAAGCCGTGCAGCACTGCCCAGCCAGAACGGGCTCCCAACTCAAGAAAAGGAAAAGAAAACAAACAAAAGCCCCAGGATCCCACCAGTTTGGCAGCCCAGACTGGGAAGGAGTTCCACGCTTGAATGGAGCTCAGCAGCCCCTCAGGAAGAAGCAAAGATGGCGTATGGAGCCAGGTATTTGAGCGAAAGGAGCAGGAGGTGGTGAGAGGTAAGGAAGAAATCAAAAGAAGCGGAAGGGAAAAAAGCAACGCCAGCAGCCAGCAAATGGCACTCAGGGAGTCAGCCAGTGCGGGCAGGTGGAATCCAAGCAGCCGGCGCTTCCCAACCAAGAGACTGTGGCCGCGGGAAGCAGAGGAGGCCGAGTGGTGGTGAAGAAGTGATGGGGGTGGAAAAGCGTATATCGCAAATTACTGGTTGTTTTGTCTCCTGCTGGAAGCTCCATGAAGCTGCTTTTTCATACCCCCTATTTGCTGGTCTCTGATACGAGTCCCGGATCGCGGATCCATGCTGTGTTAGCTGGTAGGGGACCTCTGCATGAATCTCCCCTCGCTCTCTGTTCTCTGTCAGTTTTCTCACTCCATTTGGTGCTTGGCTGAGTTCTTTATCTCTTCATTTGATGTTTCAGGCTTTCAGGATTGCTGTTTTCTCTGCCGTAGTTTTTCGGATCTTTGCTGTGGAGGGACGGCGTGGTATTTCTGCCTAGAGCACTGTTGTGCCGGAAGTCCTTTGTGATGTTTTTTAACCAGTCCATCTTACTTTCACCTTTCAAATCCCACAGATGTTATTTTCTGTCATTCATTTGGAAATAATTATGCATTGCCTTGTAATATATTGTATTGTTTCAAACTGTTACGCATTTCTTATATTGTTTAACTTGTCATTTACTGATTTCTTGTTTTCTTTCCAACTAAATTGTAAATTCCTTGAGGGCAAGGACCAAATTTTTAATGTGTTTCTATCCTCTACTACACTTAAACCTTAAATCAGTACACCTACTTTCCACTCATCAACTATCTTGTTATCTGACATTTTGCATACAACAATAGTAAAAGATCTGCTGTCGAACTATTACGTGTATTAATGACGTACGTCTGGCAGTAATAAACACTGAGGTGCAAGGTGGAAGTAACTCTGGCTATGATGGTTAACGTTATGTGTCAGCTTGGCTGGGCAGTGATTCTCAGTGGTTTGGCAGTTATGTAATGATGTGCTCATCCTCCATTTTCGCATAACAACTTGGTCTTGGGAACCTAATAACCATGTCGATAAGTGAGGAGTTGAGTGTATTTTATTCTACAGAAATATTTTAATATTTCTTTACTTTCAGATTTTACTAGTAGAATGATCCAGAGCTAGTGTTACATAGTTAACATTTAATAACTACTTGACTAGTGTAAGGACTCACCATATTACTTTTTGTGTTTGTTTTTAAGAACTCATTTTAAGACTGAAGTTCAAGTATCTATAATAACTGAGTTGCTCATATGTAATAAAATCCTTTTAATATATTATTTATCTTCACTATTCTAAGTGTGATCAGTAGAAAGAGTCTAAATTGACTAGTAGTCCAGAGGATAATGATATGAGAATGTTTAAATGGTTGTGGGTCATCTTTACTACATAAGACATGTACCCCAGTTCATTATAGGTGAATCAAAAGTATATTTCTTACAAAAGGATCCTAGGACTGATGCCTAAAATGTTTGCAAATCTCAGTGCATATTGCTTCCCTTTTCAATAAAATTAATGTGTGCTGCTTAGTGAATTTTAATCATGGATTTTGGGCTTACCATATAATAAACATAGGTGCAAATACATTCATTATATTCAGAGTTTAAATCTGTATAAGTTAATAAATTAAAAACCTGTTGCCATCAAGTCAGTTGTGACTCATAGCGACTTTATAGAGTAGAGCTGCCCCATAAAGTTTCCAAGGCTGTACTCTTTACAGAAGCAGACTGCCACATCTTTCTCTGCAGAGCAAACCGCTGACCTTTTGGTTAGCAGCTGCGTACTTAACCACTGTGCTGCCTGGGCTCCTTTAGTTAATAAATTAGGTCGTTTAATTCAGGTTAACTTTGTGCTAGACATTACACCTTTGTCTTTACTGAACTGAAAGTCTAGTATAGGATGATACATGACAGTACAAAATCCAGGCACCTTGTCGTTTTAGGATCATAACCTGAAACATAAATAGGATACTATTGCGGGGGGTGGTGTCTTTAAAAAAAGATTTTTTTTTTTTTTTGTTAATATACACAGAACATATACCAACTCAACAATTTCTGCATGTACAGTTCAGTGACATTGATTACATTATTTGAGTTGTGCGACCATTTTCACCCTTTTTCCAGTTGTTCTTCCCATATTAACATAAACTCCCTGCTCCCTAAGGTTCCTCTCTAATCTTTTGAATTGCTATTGTTAGTTTGATCTCATATAGATGGTTCTTAAAAGAGCACAATGCTCAAGGCAGACATTCTTTACTAGTTAAGCTAAACTATTTGGTTTTAATAAGACTGCAGGGGATATTTTTGGCTTAAAGGTTAAAGATTATCTCAGGCCAGTAGTTTCAGGGGTTTATCGAGCCTCCATGGCTCCAGAAAATCTGGATTCCATGAGAATTTGAAATTCTGTTCTGTATTTTCCCCCCTTTGATCAGGATTCTTCTATAGATTCTTTGACCAAAATGTTCAGTATTGGTAGCCGTGCACCATTCAGTTCTTCTGGTCTCATAACAAAGGAGGCCACACTTCCATTTCCTCCTCCTATTCCTGACTCTCCTTCTTCTGTGCACCAGGCAAACAGAGAGCAATTATCATGCCTTGGATGGCAGATTGCAGGCTTTCAAGACCTCAGGCACTATGCAGTCAACTAGGAGGTAGAACAGAAGTACTGAACACATTATTAGGCCAGTTAATTGGGATGTCCCATGAGACCATGATTCTAACCTCCAAACCAAGGAACCAAATCCGGTGAAGTGTTTGGTTGTACATAAGCAGCATCAGCAAATACTCTTTTTTTTTTTCTGTTGTTGTAAATGTATCTTATCACACAACTTTTGCCATTTCAACTACATAGATACTATTTAAAAAAAACAGCAAGCAAGTATATTTAGGAGTTTTATGTTAAAGACACTTTATATGTCATCTAATAGACAACACAAGTCAACAGACTGTTCAAATGATTATGATACAGTCACGTACTTAACAGAACTCTTAACTACATGTGTGTTCTACCAGTAGGAAATGGTTTTTCCCAGCATAATTAAATGCTTCCTTTTAATTATGTTAATGAATTTATAATAAATTTCTATCATTGTTTTTAAAGGAAACACAACCTATTTATGGGAGTTTCTTTTGGATCTACTTCAAGATAAAAATACTTGTCCTCGGTATATTAAGTGGACTCAGAGAGAGAAAGGCATATTCAAGCTCGTGGATTCAAAGGCTGTCTCTAAGCTTTGGGGAAAGCATAAGAACAAACCAGACATGAACTATGAAACCATGGGACGAGCTTTGAGGTAAGAATACAAATGAGTTAGTAGTGAAACCAAACTTAAATCTCTCTATATTTATTAGCTATTTAAAGAGAAGCTCTAAAAAATCCCGTATTTATTATAATTTTTAACTTATAGAGATATTCTAGAGGTGCTTCTTGGATTTGGAGGTAGATGATGGGTGGAGAGGAGTTTGGTCTAGATGTCTAAAATTTCAACATCATTGAAAATCACCCCCCCCCCGCACACACACACACATACAGAAATGTGCTTTTGCATTTAGGAGTATTTCTTAAAATTAAGTTGTGTAGGCCTTAAAAAAAATTAAACTGAAATGGAATAGAGTTTGCAGATTGTTAATTTGCTTTATATTTCTTGCAAGTTTGTGTGAAACATATTTTATTTGACATGAAACTTTCTCTTAAGTTTTGTCAGTTTGAAAAATGCACCAAACTCTTTCATTGTAATGTGTATTCCTTCTAATGAAGGATGTTTGTAAGTGAACACATAGTTTACGTGATAGCACTCATATCCCACAGATTCATCTCTGCTAAGCATAGCTTAGGTAATTTTTCCACATAACATCAGATTGTTTTTATAACTTGTGTAAATCAGAATTAAATGTCTACCAGTGTCAGTAAGATACAGTGAAATATTCTAAAGTTGGGTTAAAGTATGTCCTTTAACAGAGAGAATGTACTTTTAGCTACTTTATAGATCTCAAGGTTATAGGACCGAAGATACTACGTTCAAATTTCATTCCTATTCTAAATCCTTAGCATTTTCAGCAATCAAGGCAGTAAGAACTGCTTTTTCATCTTTTATAGGAATAAGTAATAATAAGTGTCTACTTCACATGACCTTTTTTTTTTTTCTTTTAAAGTTTAGGCAGTACAGGAATCATACCCACTAACCACTAGATTAAAAAAAGTCCACAAGCAGAGACCATCTGGAATCCTTTTTATTCCTATGAAAATAGCATTAGTATTGCTTTATATTGCATTTGAGTTATAGTGATGATATCTTAGGTATATAGATAACTATAGTTATTTGCCAGGATGATGTAATATCAGCGTTCCTATTGCATAATTTATGGAAATTACTTTTAAGAATGGGCCGAGTAATATGTGTAATTTATTATTCTAAAAATAAGTTCACAATTCAGTTATCCCATTTAATTTGAGGAAAAGAAACCTTTTTTTCCTTGCCCTTGCCAAGCTTTCATATTTTTAAGATGTACAGAAAATAGGAATATATGCCTGAACTAAAAGGGCTGAGTTCAGTGGAGTTTAAGGATATTAAAGTTTAAGGCCAATTATTGTGTTGGCTTTGGGTCTCTTCTGCATAGAACACATTTCATATCTTAAACAATGGGATTTAAGAGGATACTTTTTTTTTTAATTGTATTTTAGATGAAGATTTTACAGAACAAATAGTTTCTCATTAAACAGTACACATATTGTTTTATTACAATGGTTAACAACCCCACGACATGTCAGTACTCTCCCTTCTCAACCTTGGGTTCCCTATTACCAGCTTTCTTGTCCCCTCCTGCCTTCTAGTCCTTGTCCCTGGACTGTTGTGCCCCTTAGTCTCATTTTGTTGTATGGGGCTGTCTGATCTTTGGCTGAACGGTGAACCTTGGGAGTGACTGAGCTAAAAGGGTGTCCAAGGGCCATACTCTCGGGGTTTCTCCAGTCTCTGTCAGGCCATTAAATCTGGTCTTTTTTTGTGAGTTAGAATTTTGTTCTACATTTTTCTCCAGCTCTGGCTGGGACCCTCTGTTGTGATCCCAGTCAGAACAGTCAGTGGTGGTAGCTGGGCACCATCTAGTTGTACTGGACTCAGTCTGGTGGAGGCCATGGTAGTTGTGGTCCATTAGTCCTTTGGACTGATCTTTTCCTTGTATCTTATTTTCTTCATTCTCCCTTGCTCCCGAAGGGATGAGACCAGTGGAGTATCTTAGATGACCGCTCACAGGCTTTTAAGACCCCAGACACTACTCACCAAGGTAGAATGTAGAACATTGTCTTTATGAACTGTATTATGCCAGTTTAGCTAGATGTTTCCAGAGACCATGGTAAGAGGACACTATTTTTGGCTCTTGTATCCATATTAGAATTTGTATAAAACCAGATAAAATTGATAAAAATAAAGTAGTACACTTGTATTGAAAACAAAACAATAAAATGGCTCATTTAGTAATTTTTCCCTCTGCAGATACTACTACCAAAGGGGAATTCTTGCAAAGGTTGAAGGACAGCGGCTTGTATATCAGTTCAAGGATATGCCCAAGAACATCGTGGTCATAGATGATGACAAAAGTGAAGCCTGTAATGAAGATTTAACAGCAGCTACTGATGAAAAATCAATAGAGCGAGTGTCACTATCTGCAGAAAGTCTCCTGAAAGCGGCAACCTCTGTTCGTGGTGGAAAAAATTCATCTCCTCTAAACTGCTCCAGAGCAGAGAAGGGTGTAGCTCGAGTTGTGAATATCAGTTCCCCAGGTCATGACGCTTCATCCAGGTCTCCTACTACCACAGCATCTGTACCAGCAACAGCAGCTCCAAGGTGAGGTGTAAACCATTAGCTGTAGTACTGAGTTTATCTTTTAGAAGGCTCCTTAGTAAAAATGAAATGTCCCTTCTTAAAATATATTAGCATTCTAAGAACTCACTATTGCCAAGATTTTGAAAAGTGCTTTCTATTTTAAATGTATATGTTGATGCTGTTGAAGTTGATGTCTTAGCTAATCTGAATTGGTTTTTATGGTTTTCTAGAAAGAGTTTCATGTATGCTTTAGTTTTTATACATTTCATGGTATTTCTTGTTGTAAAGTTTAAGGATTGTCAGTACATCTGTAAAATTTGGGAGCACTAGTTTTGTACATTTTCAATTTGCATTCAGCTTCTTGTTTTAAGAGACTGATTTTCTAATTTAGCATTAAATATAATCAACTTTTCTTTTTCCTATTAGGACAGTTCGTGTGGCAATGCAAGTACCTGTTGTAATGACATCGTTGGGTCAGAAAATTTCCACTGTGGCAGTCCAGTCAGTTAATGCAGGTGCACCATTGATAACCAGCACTAGTCCAACAACAGCAGCCTCTCCAAAGGTGGTCATTCAGACAATCCCTACTGTGATGCCAGCTTCCACTGAAAATGGAGACAAAATCACCATGCAGCCTGCCAAAATTATCACCATCCCAGCTACCCAACTTGCACAGTGTCAGCTGCAGACAAAGTCAAGTCTTACTGGGTCAGGGAGCATTAACATTGTTGGAACCCCATTGGCTGTGAGAGCACTTACGCCTGTTTCCTTAGCTCATGGTACACCTGTAATGAGACTATCAGTGCCTGCTCAGCAGGCGTCTGGCCAGACTCCTCCCCGAGTTATCAGTGCCGTCATAAAAGGGCCAGAGGTTAAATCAGAAGCAGTGGCAAAAAAGCAGGAACATGATGTGAAAACATTGCAGCTGGTACAAGACGAAAAGCCGGCAGATGGAAATAAGACAGTGACCCACGTAGTGGTTGTCAGTGCGCCTTCCGCTATTGCCCTTCCCGTGACTATGAAAACGGAAGGACTAGTGACATGTGAGAAATAAAATAGCAGCTCTGCCACAGACTGTTGGTGATTGGTTAAACAGTGCTGACATAAATATTTGCAAGGAGATCATCAAGAAAAGTCAAAAGAAGACTTTAAAACATTTTTAATGCATATAAAAACAATCAGACTTACTGGAAATAAATTACCTATCCCATGTTTCAGTGGGAAATGAACTACATACTGAGATGCTGACAGAAAACTGCCTCTTACTATAGGAAACAACTGAATCCGTCAACAAGAAAAAGGACTGAAAGGGACCAAGCAGCTCACTACAATATCAAGTTACACTAAGACTTGGAACACTAAAATTCTGTAAGAGGTTACGTAGTTTTCAGTGGGGAGGGGTTGGGATGGGTGATCTCATTGTTACATAGAGCAATTTTTGATGCATTTTATATGCATACCAGCAATTATTACTGTGTTCGCACAGTACTCACTTAACTGGTGCTATGTGAAGACTCTGCTAATATAGGTATTTTAGAATGTGAATTGAAGGATGGATCCAAAAGCTTCAGAAAGAGGATAGCAAAAAAGATCTAGTGTGATTTTTTTTTATATCATATAGCTTAAGCTGATTTAAAACAAAGGCCTTAGACTAATTTTCGGTTTTCTTTCATGAAATAAGCTAATGGCTTGTTTGTGTAAAGCTTTTTTATTAAAAGAAAAAATTTTAAAAATCTTGTACCTAGCACAGTATTGTTATAGAATTTACATGTAACATTTTTATATGGTAGTTTAAGTCTGTCATTTTCTTAATTGTGGACAAATTAACAGTTGGCTCTGGCCTTTTGCTGTAACATGCCTGTGTCACTCACTTAGCCCTGGCATCTGTGCAGACATATCAGTTTCTGTTCTTCTGTCACTTGGAAGTTCAGGCTCAGCATGAATTTTTGTCAGGTAGCTCTCAAACCTGGAGTTTTCTTTCTTTCTTTTTTTTTTTTTTAGTTGAAGTTTAAGAGGGAAAGTACCAGTGTTCAGATTTGAACTATAATAGTTTGTATATTCAACATTTGAAGTATATTCTATTTTGTTGTACTCTTGTTTCAAAGTGTATTCAAGTAGGTTTTCTGAAATATAGAAATGAAATTTATCTTGTGTTTTGGTCTCTGGTGGTATTTATAATAATAATCAAAAGCCAATATGGAGAGACTGTTTTAGTTAAGAAGTAATAGAAGTCCTATTTTTCCTTCCCAACTACCGTGTGAGGAAGTTCTACTCCTGTTTTGTTCCTTTACATTAATATTTGGCAAATACCTGTATGTTGCCACTTCCTGATAATTATCTTGAACTATATGAAATTCTAGTTACTATAATTAATTTAGTAATTTAGTTGGCCACACTTAAAGAATTTATATTTATAAAACACTTTCAAATCAGATCATTTGTTTCTCAAGCAATCGTTTGAAGGTTAGAAAGAACAAGTACAGTTGTGTGCCACATAGTATCTTGTTTGGTTAGGGCAACATCCTACCACATATATGTCTGTGGTCCCAACCCTGGTAAAACCTATTATATTAAAAATTCAAGGTACATACAACGTTCATAATAACAAATGGGCACTACTTTGCTACATGCATCAAAACATTATCGTTACTATTACTGTATTATGTTAAAGATGTTTTAGTATATGTGGCAGTGTTTCTTTAATGTTTCTTATGCATAGAAAGTTACACTGTATACCACATACTAAGACAAACATTTGACTAACTGATATTTAGATACAAACCATACTGTTAACAGTTTACATACAAATTCGACTTAAAGACAGATTTAGGGACAAAAATTTAGGAATGGAACTCACTCGTAATCCAGGGACTGCCTGTATATAATATGGTGTTCACATAATGTCCTGTTTCACAGAATGTATCATGGACATTAAGTGACACATGACTGTAATACTCTACCCTTTTTACAGAATAGGAAATTGAGGTACCAGAGATTAAATGAAATTTCCAGATTTCATACAAAGCTAGGTCCTGTGGCTCCACATTTTAATGCCCTTTCTACTACAAATAAAAGTTGTCTATTTTTCACATCTTTTAAAAATTTAGATAAACGGATACTTAATATCTTCTTGCCTTTAATTGTGCATTTGATCAGACGTTGTTAGTTGCCATCAAGTTGATTCCAACTCATGGAGACCCCATGTGGGCAGAGTAGAACTGCTCCCGTAGGGTTTTCAAGGCTGTGACCTTTCGGAAGCAGATCACCTGGCCTGTTTTCCGAGGTGTCTCTGGGTGGGTTCCAGTCACCAGTCTTTCAGCTAGTTGTAGAGTACTTAACCGTTTAAGCCACCCAGGGACTCCTTGATCAGATACTACTTCAGTCCAGTTAGGTCAGCTAAGATTTTTATAACAGCACCCTTTACGGTCTTTTACCTTTTATATAAACATACCTGATGATACTCTTTTAATAAAGCTTAAAGAAAAACTCAGTTGATTCTTATCCCATTTGGGTTAAGATTTCAAAATCTGTACTATATGCTTTGGCACTTAATTGTATTTTGTACTGTGCTTTCATTTGTTCTGTCATGTCTTCCGCAATACTCCTTTAAGGCAAAGATTATATTTTAAACCATATCTACCTTCCTCCCCGAGTTTGGAACATATTAGACACTCAGACATTTATTGATTTTGGTAACATAGTTGCTAAGAATCTAGCTCATGCTATGGATATTTAAATTTTTAGTGAGTAATTCTTTCCTTTTATGCTCTGTTCTTAATTGGTTCTCATTAAGTTAAGCCAGGCGTACCTAGCTTACCTCCACTGCTTTACCTGAAAAATGTTCTGCCTCTCTTTAGCATAAGTACATATAAAGTCTAAATTTGGAAATATGTATGTTGGCAGTACATGCCGATCAGTGTTAACTGCTAACTGAAATTATGCAGTGGTTTGGCTTTTAATCTCAAGCCCTCCAAACGGTAGTGTATATCAATATAACCATACATGTGCTTTGTGCCCAGCATAAACACAGCCATGGGTTGATGCCATGACATTTTCCAGCCTCACCAGGGCTTTAAACAACGATTAACAGTCTGTCTATATATGCCTTAGGTCATTTTCCAGCAATAATTCCAGCCTTCACTATTCTCCTTAGAGGCCATCTTACCCTCTCAAAAAATGACCAGTACACTTCTTTACAGAGAACGTGAAGGCCCTGAGCTGCATATTCCTTAATTTCTGGACCCCGTGCTACAGAGCGTCTACTTACTCTAGCATCCATCCTTACCACCTGTCTCAGGAAGGAGGTGTCCTCCTGTACTCATCATCTCCTCCCCTTCCACACCTCCTTTGTCTCCTTCTTCCAACAGTTCCTAGACCATCATTGTCCTGTCTCTTCAGCTAATAACCAACAAGTCTGATTTCTGGCTCGGAAGACCTCATTGAGGTCTCCAGCAACCCAGTTGCCAAATCAGACACACTTCATTTTCTCATGTGATCTCACATCTCACCTACTTCTTAAAACTCTCCTTTGGTTTTCCATGACATTCCTCTTCCCATTTGCTTCCTACTTGGCTGACTCTTCTTAGTCTACTTTGCTTCCCTTTAGCGTTCCCTTTAATGTTAGTACTTAACAGGGTTCTGTCTGTGGGTTTTTTCCCTCATAGGGTTGTTGTAAGGATTAAATGGGTTAAGAATTTAGAACCAGTGCCTGGCATATAGCAAGTACTATATAAAATATTTACTACTGTAATTTCACTTTAACATAATTGATAGTCTCATCCAGGCCTGTGGTTATTGCTACCAAATCTGTTGTTCCAGCCTAAACCTTTTCTTGGAGTCTTAGGTTGCCTACTGGCCAACTCCTCATGAATATGCAACTGAACTCTCTTCCCTCTAAAATCTGTTCTCTTATACTTCCTTAGCTCAGTAAATGACATTACTAACAACCCATTATTCGGGCCAGAGGAAACCTGAGAGTTGTTCTAGATATCTTACCTGTATATCCAGTCATTCACAAAGTCCAATTGATAGTACTTTCTAAACACCTCCCTTTCCGATTCTCCCTACCCTTATTCCCTTACAACTACCCTGTAATCCATTCTCCGTGCTACCAGCCGAGAGCTTTCTAAAAAACGCAAATATCAGTGACTTTGTTCCTTAAATTCTTCAATGGTATCTCTTGCTGAAAAGATAAGAATCCAAAGCATAGCTTTTAGAGTCCTTTGGTCTGGCCTCTGCCTATCTCCCTAAATCTCATTCTCTCGCTGCTCCTGTTTTAATAGGCATCTCTGGGCTACAGACATACCGAAATACTTCATTTTCTCAAATGTTTCAGGCATCCATCGTTCATTGAGCCTTTCCATTGATGACTTCACTCCAGACAACTCTTTCCTCCTTCACCTAGATTTGAGTTTGGTTTTATTCCCTGAATTGAAGGCTATAGACATCAAAGCAAAAATTTCTGAAATAGGGTTGGAAAGAATTCAGGATGGGTAGTAGTCTACTCCAAGAGAACTCGTGTATAAAATATAAAGTATATAAAGACAAGGGATGGGAGAGGAGTATTCATAGAAAATCAACAGGACAGATGAGGGAGTGGTTGGGCAACGCTCTCAAGGGCAGCAGGGAGGGCAAAGCAAAGGCCACAGACTGTCGATAAAGACAGTGTCAAGGAGGGCAGCTCCAGAGGGGGTGGGGATGAGGCCTCTGGCACGTTGCTAGTAGCTTGCCTCTGACACTGCATACTTCACTCAGGAATGTACATTTCTGACCATTGTATACAAACAAATTGTTTTATTACTGGTAATCGGATAAACTTTCCAAAGACAAAATTTTGGGCTTAGGGTTATTTGCAAAGTCTCTGATGATTCTGGTCTTCTCTGAGGGCACTCCAGAGCACATGATTTTTGGGAGGCAAGAGTAACCCTACTTCAGCCCCACAGCTATCAATGCGACTTGCCCCTGTATTAGTCTGTAGCCATTCACAGTACTCCAGATCCTTCAGTACTTCTAAAGTACTTCTGTACTTCAACCCCCTTGTTACAATCATTGTCCCCAATAATTAAAACCTAGTATATTCTTTATTTTTTCCCCATACAAAAATTTATACATACACTGTTAAGTGACTCTAGTTGCTCTCCCCATTTCTGTGACAGCACACTCCTCCTTTCCACCCTTGATTCCCCGTGTCCATTCAACCAGCTCCTAATCCTCTCTGCCTTCTCATCGCACCTCCGGACAGAAGCTGCCCGTTTAGTCTCATGTATCTCTACTTGAGCTAAGAAGCACACTCTTCACGAGTATCATTTTATGGCCCACAGTCCAGTCCAATCTTTGTATGAAGAGTTGGCCTCAAAAACTGTTTTAGTTCTGGGCTGATAGAGAATCCGGGGACCATGCTTTCCGGGGTTCCTCCAGTCTCAGACCATTAAGTCTGGTCTTTTTACTAGAATTTGAGTTGTGCATCTCACCTTTCTCCTGCTCCATCAGGGACTCTCTGTTGTGTTCCCTGTCAGGGCGGTCATTGGTGGTAGCCGGGCACCATCTAGTTCCTCTGGTCT
>NW_004444075.1:4586107-4589721 GCF_000243295.1 Trichechus manatus latirostris
ACCTTTCTCCTGCTCCATCAGGGACTCTCTGTTGTGTTCCCTGTCAGGGCGGTCATTGGTGGTAGCCGGGCACCATCTAGTTCCTCTGGTCTCAGGCTGATGCAGTCTCTGGTTTATGTGGCTGTTTCTGTCTCTTGGGCTAATACTTTCCTTGTGTCTATGGTGTTCATTCTCCTTTACTCCAGGTGGTTGGGACCAACTGATGCATCTTAGATGGCCACTTGGAAGCTTTTAAGACCCCAGGTGCCACTCACCAAAGTAGGATGCAGTAGGAAGCTTTGTTATGCCAGTTGACCTAGATGTCCCCTGAAAGCATGGTCCCCAGACCCCTACCCCTGCTACTCTGTCCCTCAGTGTTTGTACTCAGGAAACCTCTTAGCTTTAGTTTAGTCCAGTTGTGCTGATTTTCCCTGTAGTGAGTGCTGTCCTTCCCTTCACCTAAGATAATTCTTATCTACTATCTAGTTAGTAAATAACCCTCACCCTCCCTCCCACCCTCGTAACCATCAAAGAATGTAAAACCTACTATATTCTTTAGAAACTCAGTGCATAGTGATTGCAGTTCTAATGGCAGAATGAGAAGATCCTGTGCACCCTTTGCAAATGCACTGATTTGCCCCACCTTGGCTTAATGGCCTCCAGACCTTTGAAGAACTCAAGTGCAGCAGGAAGTCTTAGTTGACATGCATCTACTTCAGTTTTTGAGTACCCATAACTATGTTTTTGAACACTAACAATAATAACACTTCCTGTGGGTTTGGGACTTAACAAACATCACAGTTTTCAAAGTGAAAACATAAAACTCTTTAATGCAAAATACTCTGTTAAAAAAAACCAGAGCTGTAAATAGGCTGTAAATTTAACAGCAGTGTTGTCTTCTTCCAAGATATCGTTCCTCCCTCCCCATTGAATTATGTTGTTTCACTTTGAGAAAATTCTTATTTCAGTTTTTTAGTGAAGTGATACTATCAGTCATAAAAGGACAAATATTAATCAATTTTACCTAGTCTGCAAATTATTTGGGTTGTAGGACATTGATTCAGTTTAAGAGTGTTCCCAAACTTTGCTGCACATTAGAATCACCTGGGAAGCTTTTAAAAATCCCCTTGCCCAAATCGCACTCCATCTGAACTAAATTACAGTGTTCAGGGCTGGGAGCCAGGCAACAGTGTTTTTCACGTATCTCTAGGTGATTCCAAAGTTTGGAAATCACTGCCTTTGTAGGTTCAATAAGGAAAGCTTTAGCATTTAGGGATCTGTGTCCTAACGTATGCTTTTCTAGAATGTCTAACAGGAAAAGGAAGATAGTTGAAGATACATCTACATTTTTATGCAAATAACATGTGCCTTCTGCATTTGCTTGCCAGCTGCACCACACCCCCCCCACCACGAGGTATTTTCATAGGCATGCCATCCTACTTTTTCCTACAGCAACATGTGGAAGACGATTGGCATGGGGGCCCTTGTGAGGGTGCCTCGTGGGAGAGGGGTGCATGTTATTTGCGTAAAAATATGGTATTAAGTATCACAACTGGCTTAAAAAAAAAACCTACATACAGTGTATTTCATCAGTTCTAGAGCCTTTTTCTTGGCATTTTAACATCTCTAGAATGAACAATCTTAAAACAGTATGCTGTATTAATGTGCCCTGACCCTTTAAAGAAATTACTTTGGAAAGCTGTATACTAATGCCAACAATGCTACATTGTTCAAAATACTTCTGAATTGCTCTTTGGAACAGAATCTGCATTTTAAACGTACTTAATAGAGGTAAATTTACTGATGAGGAAGATATTAGTTTTAGAAATAGCTAAATCATTTGAGATTAACAGATGGAGTTGAGTCAAGCTCTAGGTAATGCCATATTTGGTGTCAAGCTCTAGGTAATGCCATATTTGGTTCAAAATGAAATGTGACTACAAAGTTGACACTAGTTTTCTCGAGTACTTCATAAAACTAGCTATGGGAGGCAGTTCCAAAAATACTTTTGAACAGTGGCAGCAGTACTGAAATTGTTTTGAAGTTCAGAGTTTTAAAGTTTTCAGAAATCTTAGAAATTATTTGGTCTAGTCCCTTTATTACAAATGAAGAAACTGAAGTTCAGAAAAATATTTGACTTAAACCAGTCTTGGCTCAGCTAGCCAGTGGAAGACCTAGAAATAGAGCTCATCTTTTGGTTCCCAGTTTAAAGTTTTAGCCTCAACCCCAACTCCCACCCATCTAAAAACAGGGGTGGGGGCAGACAATATGCCCTTACGTGAATGAGCCTACATATAGTAATCCTTGCTTAAAAACTAAATTTTAGAATGCTGCAGAATTTTGCTGTGTGTTCTCTTCCAGTTTACTTATTGCTGGAAACTAGAATTAAGTGCCAGACATACTCCCAATGTCCATTCTTCCATCATGTTTCTTAACTGGTGTTTCTCCACATTATACATACAGGACACTTGTATTTCCACATTCTTGTCTATAAGTTGGTTAGGTCTAGAGGCCTGAATCTAATGTGGCAAAAGGTCAGCAGTTCGAATCCGCCAGCTGCTCCTTGGAAGCCCTATGGGGCAGTTCTGCTCTGTCCTGTAGGGTTGCTGTGAGTTGGAATCAACTTGATGGCAACAGGTTTGGTTTTGCTTTTATTCTCAAAAGAATTTCAGATAGTTTATAATAACATACAAATAAAGGATAGTTAACAAAAATAGAAGAAAATTAGGCAAAGTAAAACGGATGGCAAAAAGGAAAATTAATATACAAACGTGCTGTAAAATTTTACATAACTAAAATTCAGCTATATTTGGTTTTAAATATCTTGGCAGCGAAAGCAAAAACATAAAAAATCAGTTACGAGATTCATGTAGTCCAAGTTTACAAGCTGCTTAGAAGCGGCAAAGCTTTTCCTAGTGTTCTGTCAAGACGAATGGCTGTGTCTGCATGTCTAATCTTAAATGAATCTTCTAAGAAGTGAACTTTCCACAAAAATTTGGGAAGGTGTTCTGTCACTCAAAGGCATATATTTATACAAATCAAAGTAGGATTGACATCCTCGTAAAATTAAAGAACCTTCTAACCCACAAACTCACATCTGCCTGGAAGAGGAACAACGAGGAAGAAAAAGAAGTTCTTGCCATTTTGTCACGCCCTCAGCTATTTTGGGCATAATTTTCTATTAACATTATTAGTTCCACCCTTTCAAATTGGAGGATTATTTTGTTTGGCTAAAAACAATTATGAGTGGGTTGTATATTTTAAGGTATCAAGTACAGTGTCCTTCCCTTTCTTATCTTGCTTTGAACCTCATGCATTATTATTCAGTAGCTTACATAGATACAGTTTCAGTTTACAATATTGTTTTGCGAACATCTCATAAATATATGGGGTTGACTAAGGCAGGTATACGCTGCAGATGAGAAAACGAGGCCCTAGAGATGGAGTGACTTGTTTAAGATCACACCAGTCACATCTACGTCTTTTCTCCGACAAACCTGTGCCCTTCTACATAATGGGGGTTTTTTAAATCCTTGTAAGCCCAAGCCTTTTCAGACCTTTGTCATTCTGGTATCCATCCACTCTCTGGATAAAAAGTCTGCCTCTGCCATATTTTTATACAAGCCATTAAAAAA
>NW_004444075.1:4589821-4606337 GCF_000243295.1 Trichechus manatus latirostris
AAAAAAAAAAAAAAAAAAAAGTTCATCAGAGTTCCTTATGCAAGCACATTTCGTTTTTTGGACGCCTTTCCTTTTCTAAAATTGAAATCAACTATGATTGTGAGCATGTGTTTTTCTCTCTAGAACTAAAAGAAAAAAATCTTTGAAATCTTTTTCAAGTCCAAGACACACTAATTATATGCAACATTCCCTTCATTATTATAAAATCTTGGATGTCTTAAAAAATGGTTCAGATGCAGAATATTTGCATCAGTTTCTTCTTTTAGTTTGAAACAATACTAGAGTAGCTGCTCTCCTTGTTGCTTCCTTAAAAAGCTACCTTCAAAGTATGCACAGTATCTAACACTTTTGGCAAAGCCAAGATTTTACTGTTACTAGGATAATTAAAATTTTATCATTCAGCCCCTCTATCTTGATTCTATTCCAGTATTGTATGTGTACTAGAAAAATATTTGACGTATGTCAACTTTGATGTGTTTGACTTACCATTTATAAATGAGCAAATCTTTTCCCCATAATATCGCTTTTCTTCCCATTTGTACTGACTTGAGGCCAAGAGAACATGGTGGTGGAGAAGCAGCAAACACTTTGGAAATCAAGGCAGACCTGGGTTTGAATCCTGACTCTGTTACTGTGAGCTGTCACTTTGGTCAAATTATTTGATTATTTGAGCCCCTACCTATAAATTAATAGTTGTAAGAGCATATGTAAAGCTGTCAAAGGAACTCAAATGTTAGTTTCTCCCAATGTATACACCATAATGCTGTTTAAATAAATGAGGCAGTCATTCCTGTCACCATGTAGAATGGAATCTATTGAAAGCCGGCATGAAGGAGAAACAAATCCATGGCCACTGTCACCCCTCTTCAGATATGCACAACTTACGACTCTCATAACATCAATCAAAATATGGGATATGAAAGAAAAAGCCGAACCAAGTTACACAGGGATAGAATACGAGAAATTCATGCATGGAAGATACTTAACAATCTAGAATTTATAGTCCGAGTAGTACAGATTTGTTATTTACTGTTATTTGTGATTTACCATCATGCCTTCAGGCTACTCTGATAGTCCATAAGGTGACTTAAGGTGAAGTAAAAATATGAAGTGAAACCTAACAAGATTTATATACTAAAAAATTCTTAATCTTTACACAAAATGTTCACGTAATTACATTTTAAACAAAGATAAATGTAAACGCATCATTGAAATATGTGGTCTCTTGCTATGATAACTCTGGGGGAGGTGGTAGTTCAGTGGTGGAATTCTTGTCTTTCGTGAGGGAAATGTGGGTTCAATTCCTGGCCAATACACCGCAAGTGCAGCCACCTCCTGTCTTGTCAGTGGAGATTTGCATGTGTGGAGATTTGCATGTTGCTATGATGCTGAACAGGTTTTAGCAGAGCTTTTAGACTAAAACAGACTAGGAAGAAAGGCCTGAAGATCTGCTTCAAAAAATAGCCATTGAAAACCATATGGATCACAATAGCCCAACCCCATTGTGCATGGGGCCCTCATGTACTGGGAGCCAACTCACTGGCAGCTTAGCACATGGTAACTCTGAAGGATAACTCATAAGGAGAGTTCCATTGTGAATTTTTTTCTTAATGCTAAGACTTAATATACAGTGACATCTCAATCACAGGTTATCTCCAGAGGTCTTTCATTTGCTCCAGGGTACTCCCAGCCACCCCTAACCCCACCTTCAACCTATACCCCATTCATACTTGTGGACGACATATGAAATTCAAACATAATTTTGGCTTTCAATTCTTACCCAGATTTACTTGCCAAATTGTGTATATACAATATCCTCAAGACCTCATTTGTTTTCAAAACTAGCTCCAATGCAGAATATTTGGGTGAGCCCACCTTAGAGAACTCCAACTTTGGTGCTGAGAGATATATGTAAGCATAGGGTTGATGCCTTCAATGTGCAGCTGTAGACTCACCTTTGTCCACTTTTAAAATGAAGGTTTTGTGTAAATGGATAGTATCGATAATAGTATCGAAAGATCAAGTCTACACCCAGGTTCTCTTGGCGGCTAAAAAGACAAAAATATTACAAGCACTAGCTTTAAAAGACCGTTTATTAATCTTTAATATTTACAACTCACAGACTAAAATATTTATGAATTTATTACCAGTAAGTTATTTTGCTGGGATTTTTTATTTTCTTTAAAGGGTTTTCACCTGTTATCTTTACCACTTTTATTTCTGATACAAGAGAATTCCAGGTTATCTTTCTGCCTCTCTTCTTTCTAGCCGTCCAAACCACAGTCATCTAGCTGTCTTAGGAAATTTCAATGACAGCCCTACTAACAGGCTTTCTAGTTTCCCATCTCTGAAAAGAGGGTACCACTGATGTTCTTAGTTACTGCCACGTAACATCCCCCAAATTATTGTGAAAAGCACATTCCAGTACAAATAATGACTTCAAGTAATCTCAAATGTATACCAACAGCATTCTAATGGAAAAATATAAAATGCCTAATGTGATTAAATAATGAAGACAGACTGACCATGGAATCTCTTTAACAAACAAAATAATGAGGCACGTGGCACCATAGCAAGGGTTATGTATGAAGAACATATCCGGGAGACTTGATTCTTCCACTCAGATAACAAACATACAAAAACCCCTTGAGGAAATAGTTCCTTTGTACACCACTATTTTGTTAGACCCCAAACGCAAACATTTTAAAGCTTTAAGATTGTCACTATAAATTACTCTCTATAACGTGTTTTGCATGGTTCTAAAATGTTGATACTGCTGTAATTTATTAATTTTACATGAAGATATAAAAAAATAAATATTGCCATGCATAATTTTTGATGACATTTAAAAACTCACAAATAAATAACTGGAAATGCTGTCTAGAGAAATTGCTCCTGCATACCTATTGTTAATTATGGAGGACTCAAGCAAGTCTGAGATTTTATAGATTTTATAATGCCCTTAAATTATCAAAATGTAAATACTAAGGGAAACAAAACAATACAAGCCAAAACTGGAGTGCAAACACCTTTTTTTGCTGTGGGTTTTAATCGAAAAAGTTAGTGAACTAATGGGATTCCCTCCCCAAGGGCATGCTGGAAACATGAAGAGAGAGAAATTGGGAATCCTTCCTCAGGCAACCTCTTATCGTATTTCAGTTTCCTGAAACATCCCTGGTTAAGACTCTTGTGATTAAAAAGACACAGACAAGTATTTATAAAACTCCTTCAGGGTCCTCATTAAAGCTGAAGTCACACACTAGAGACAGGTGGTCTGAAGGGTAATTGAAGGATGGTAGTCGGTTGGGTCCAATCTGTTCTTCAGTGAGCAAATCAAGAGCTGACCTCACACTTAGAGCTTGTTTAGAATACCAGATATAATCCAGGGTGTGCCGGCACTCCCCTGAGGTCCGGATCTTCCAGGTAGTATAGGGAGGCTCAGACTGCCCATCAGCACTCAGCAGCTTGTACGCGCTGTTCAGGTTGAGGCTGGAGGAAGCAAAGTGTTTGTAGACGTCCTCTGTTGGCTCTGCATTGAAATCCCCACAAATAATAAGGGGAATCTTGGCTCCTTGAGTGATGTTTTGCAGGTTCTGGAGAAGGTCACAGCCTTGAGCGGATCGAAACCGCTCCCAGCCAGTACGTGCTTTTAAGTGGGTGACGGCGACGCAGAACTGTCGACCTGACTCCTTGCACTCTAGGATCTGGGCAATGGCCACCTGATTGGTTTTCAGCGTCATGGCTGTCAGCCTAATATTGGCACTGTTGACTAGCTTGAACCGGCTCTGGAGAAAAAACAAGGCACAGCCATCTGGCCCATTGTTGTGTTCTACATCTAGACAGGGTGACCAGGGCTTGGGGAAAAAAGTGCCTTGATAGCCCAGTCTACTGAGGAGTGGTTGGAAGGTGTCAAAATAGTGGTCCACTTCTTGGAGGCACAATATATCAGGCCGGTAGGCTAGGATTTCTTCTAAAATGAGACATTTCCTTTCTTCCCACTTGAGTGCTTCAACAGGGCATTGTACAAAGTTGTCTTTGCCTTCTCCTAGAGCTGAAATTAAAAAAAGCCAGTCAGTTGTCAGCTACTACAAAGACTTCAAAGTCCCTGGGAATCTCCTTAGGTTTGACACTACTCAACACACTCACAAGGCTTCCTCTGCTTCAGATGCTTTCAGGGGCTCTTCTCTGTCTAAACTACATCAACCTACCCAAACTAAACAGCCTCTTACCATCTGGATAATGCAAGCAATTAATTGCTTTTCTTTTGTATTAAAACTATTTCATGTAACTATATTCCAGACATAAGATCTTTAGTTTTTGCTTTAATTAAGGAAGCAGTGTTCTTTGCAGTCCCAGGGGCATAAACTATGTCAAATGAGATAAATATATTTATATAATTTTAACTCTGACTATAATAAAGCCATTCAAATATAGGGTGAACTGATACAAAATAGACACCACTCAGAATGAATGGAACCCACTTTAATGGGAAGCTTCTCTTACTTATAGATGAACAGCTGGAAAAATAGAAGATTCACGTTGGCAAGTCAGGGAATATTCCCTTCTTTTCTAGCAATAAAATGAGGCCCTTGTTTCTTGTTCTCAAAATTTCAACTGCTACATGAAAGGCAATGCTACAGAGTTGATTGACACATCTGTTTTATAATTCAGCAGACCCAGGAAAGGAATCCTTTTAACCATAATAAAGTAATATCTTAATGAACAGAGAGCTAAAACATCTCTTTGGCTATTTTGTAAGGGAAGGCAGAAAGCTTTCACGTATTCTCCAACTTTATAGAACACTGGCCTCAAGTTATACAGACGTATATGGGTAAGAATCTGGCTGCAAGAATACCCAGACTCACCATCACCCAACCACAGAACCCATTCCCTGCAGAAAGTTCTACATGTCACCCATTCAGTAGACTCAGTTTCTCTGCAAGAATGCTATCTCAGTGCTATGGACTGAAAGCTGGAGGACAACAGAAAGTTTGCAGCTGTTCCATTTAATTAATAAAAGTTGGGGTTGTTTAAATTTGGATCTGTTGGGAAGTAACATAACAGACTTTCATTGTACTTGGACAGCCCACAAACATGGAAGGTAAAGAATCTTGAGTTGCTAGCTTTATTAATGAAAACCAGATAACTCCCTTTCCTAACCTCCCCTCTGAGACTTCCTCATGTTGCCCTAGTTACCCCATTCTCCTAGACCTCCATCTGTCCATACATCTTCCCTCCATGTGTCTTCCCTCCACCTAACACATCAGTGCACTGCTCAGGCACAAAGCATTAGGCATACCTTGGGCGAGGATGTTCCATTGCATGACCCTAATAGGTGGGTGGCTACTGGGGCAATCTGTCCTCAGAGCCACAAAGTCCCTCTGGAACCGGGGAGGTCGAGTATGCAGGACAGCCCTGCATTCCTCAAGGAGCTCTTTAGGATCAATGGGTTCCAGATGTTCTGAGTCAGGTGATACCAAATACTCTGGGTGCTGGGAGGCAGCGCTGCTGTTCAGTGTCTTGGCGAGAGCACTATAGAGTCTGCTCGTACCGTTTCCCATGGAACACACTACAGGAAAGGAAAGCACAATTACACACTCAGCTCCTTTTCCTGCCCTTTCGTCCATTCTCACCCAGCTCAACTGTACGATAAAACATCTACTACCCACAGAAGCCAGGAGCTCAATTTAGGGCAATGTTGCCATGTTCACATATAAAGCCATTTCCACAGAGATGGATTAAAGAAGTTTGCAGGTTCTACTTCCTACTAGGACAAGCAATATAAATACTACTGTCAAAACTGGTACCTGATGAATTAAGATAACTAATTCTTTGAGAAATACTTTGATCTTTATGACCTCTTCTAGGGTTTGTCTTTATACTCTGTAGACCTAGTCTTACGAAAGCATGACTAAACAGAACATGCACTCCTTTTCTACACAGACTTGGAGACTAGTTTGTAAAGAGCCAAATGTTAGAAAGCTTGTGTGACTCCTGAAGCAAAGATTAAGTTGTAACAGGCTGCTGCTCTAGCCACGTCATCTATACTGATGCTTCTGTTATGGAAAGTAATGGCTGGAGTGGATCCATATTCCATTTTCCTTAGATGGTAACTGTAAATCAGGGTTCTGACTTTCTGTAGAACTCTGAACAATGAGCAATACAGTCAATAATCTAAGATTAACTGATGAATTTTTTTAAAAAATCCAGAAACGGGGGAAGGGTACAACACAGTTGATTTTGTTCACCTAGCAAGTTTCCACTCAGGACACCAACTTCTCATGAGTTGCCCATGTTTCCTGGGCTCCTGGAAAAAGAAGTGAGGAAAGGTGCCGGAAGCACCAGTCACATTGTCTTCAAGAGCATTTTTATCCCAGCAGACTATACTTCATTAAGGAGAATAGAGTACAATCTTCAACTAAGTAGCCTGAGGGAAGCTGTACCTGTCAGTTTACTTGTAAGCAGTTGAAAGCTCTTCTGGAGATCAACTGTGCTTTCTTTCCATTACATTATAAATTAGGGGCAAGTTTTACTTGGAGCAACCTACAACTCTGGCAAGATCTGTGTATGATGAATCCTGATACCAAGCAATCTGGATTTCCCTACCATGTTGTATCTTTGCCTTCTCTTGAAAGACACAAAGTTTTCTTTATAAAATATGTTGACAGGCTGTGACCGCATCAGAAACTGGCAGGCAATCAAATTCACTGTGGCAGATCACAAAAGCAAATTCAAGCACTCATCACCAAATGTCCTTGAACCTCAAGATCAACAAACATGTAAGTATGCCCTGTATTATTCCTTTTCCACAACTCAGAATAGTTTTGTTAATTTTTTATTTTATTTTTTCAGTAAGGAAACTAGATAGACTAAGACAAAGTAACATAACAATTTTCCCAACATACGTTGAAATGTACGTGTTTCTGCAAGCAAGTAAACACACATCCTTCCAAACGGTGTGACTTCAATGTATTCAATTTAGTCTGATTGCTCTGCCTGCCTGTCTGACTACATGGGTCCAGAGGAAGAAATTTTATCCTTGGCTGGCAATACAACTTTGAAGTTTTTCTTCTTGCACTTCTAGCTTTTTTTTTTTTTAAAAAAAAAGCTGTTAAATGTCCTAGTGGTTCTCAAAGTGTGGTTCCAAGATCAGCAGCATCAGTATCACCTGCAATTGTGACCCCCAAACTGTGTGCCGAAGTGTCCCAGGACACCACAGCAAACTTACAGGGGTACTGTGGGATTATTTTAAATTTGAAATAAACTGGTATTTGACATCTGTTAGGCTCCAGGTGAACTACTAGCTCAGTTTCAACAGGATCACTCTACATTCCTTTTGATGGCATCATATCTTTGCCAGGCTGGGTCTTTGGATTGTTATTGTGATAAAAAGTAAGGACCATGTGAAAATTAAAGTGAAAAAATAGGGTAGTAGAGTACAATAGGATTCCAACGTTTGAGGAGTTATCTGAAGTCATAATAACTATCCTGAATCACACTTCCTTCTAAAAATTTAGAAAAACCAATTTCACATAAAGAGAATAAGGAACAGAGTAACAGTCATTCAGACAATGAAAACATGGCAGAAAGACATGCCCATAAAACAAATCAAAACTGTACACCATGACAAGAAAGAATAGCATAAATGAGAATTAGAAAACTCAGAAATGAGGCAACAGGAAAAAAATCAGAAACAAAAGAAAGAAATGATAAAGGATTTAAGACAAAAGGGCAAATACTGAAGATCCAACGTATGGATAATAGGAGCTCTTGCAGTTGAGAACAAATGCAAAGGAGCAAAACAAGAACTAAAAACTATAAATCGAGAAAACTTTGCTAAAAAAACAAAATACCTGAAAACTATATATTGAAAACACACATTGCATACCTAAGAATATCAACTCAAAATGACCAATACCAACTGGGCTGTAAAGAAGAAAAAGAAGAGAAAAAAAAAATCCTTTGGGCATCTAGGCAAGAACAGCAAGTGACTTATAAGAATAAAATAAAATTAGATTATCATCAGATTTCAACTGCAGCACTTCATGCCAGAAGAAAATGAAGCAACACATTTAAAACACACAAGGAAAGAAAATGTTAGTCAAGGATTTTATATCTCGCAAAACTGACTCTGAAGTATAAAAAGAACAATTTATCAGTATACAAGAACTCATGGAATACTTAACACTTTAAGAATCTACTACAACAGCGGCTGACAAACTGCAGCCAGAGGCCTGATTTTGTATGGGGTCTTTGAGCTAAGAATGGCTTTTACATTTTTAAAGGGCTGTTAAATACACAAAAACACACACACACACCAAACACATACACACAGAATATGTGATAATATTTACTATCCAGTCCTCTTCAGAAAAGTTTTGCTACCTCTGGAACTAGAGAATAAGCTTCGGACCAAAATAACCAGAGACGTTGGTTTAAGAACTGGTGGTGAGCATTAAACATATAGCTACTTAGAAAAGCAAGTTTAAATAAGGTTAAAAGGGAGAATATGATATGTAACAGCTATATGCTCCAACAGTGAACATGAATAATCATGAGATATTCTATCATTCCCTTAAAGAACCAGGATTCTTAGTGTGAAAGAAGACATACAGAAAAGAAAGTTCAGTAAAAACCCTGAGGCTCTTAATTAGAAGTATCAGTGTGAGCTTATGAAGTATTTTATGTGCACAGAAAAGGCCTAGGAAACCCTGGTGGCATAGTGGTTAAGAGCTATGGCTGCTAACCAAAAGGTCGGCAGTTTGAATCCACCAAGTGCTCCTTGGAAACCCTATGGGGCAGTTCTACTCTGTCCAATAGAGTCACTGTGAGTTGGAATTGACTCGACGGCAATGGGTTTGGTTTTTTGGTTTTGAAAAGGCCTAAAAACAACGACCAACCAGATGGCAATAAGCGTCCCCACTGCCCACAAGGAGTTCAACTGTGGAGTTGGAACACAATTTCCACTAAAAGAAACTAGGGCTTCTTGGAGAAATGGCTGATTCTAGGTCTGGGTAAGGAAGTGTATGAGTCTGGATATTTTGTCATTACAGATAGCAGGGAAGTTAGCAAAGACTACAAGGCTCATGTCAAAAGAACTCTGGATACAACAGCCAAAAGGTGGAAACAACCCAAGTGTCCACCAACATATGAATGGATAAACAAAATGTGGTATATACACACAATTGAATATTACTCAGCCATAAAGAGAAATGAAGTCCTAATACACGCTACAAAAAGGAACCCTGAAAACATTATGCTGAGTGAATAAGTCAGTCACAAAAGGACACATACTGTATGATCCCACTTACATGAAATATCTAGAACAGGCAAATGGAGAGAGACCAGATTTTATTAGTGGCTACCAGAGGCAGGAGGGAGAAGGGAAAAGGGAGTTTCTGATCGGGGGGTGGGGGTGGTGGTGGTGGTGGTGGCAGCGAGCTTCTGTAGAGAGTGATGAAAAATTTTGGAAATGCATGGTGGTGCACAACACAATGAATATAATTAACGTCACAGAATTGTACGTGTAAAAAATGTTGGTGTGGCAGATGTTTTGTTATTTATACATATATACTTACTACAATTAAAAAAAAAATCAATTAGTCACCTTCCAAGGATAGCAGGGAATCTACATATTTTGAAAATTAGAAAATAAAGGGAAAAAACCAAGACACTATCCTGCCTTTCCTTTATGAACTGTAAAACTGGATAGCCAATAGTGGTATAAAAATATTTCAGCTAATAAATAAAAATGGAATGACAGTTGGAATAACACCATTTTTGCAATTCCCAGTGAATTAATGCATTTAGATATTGAGCATCAATAGCAGCTAACATCACAAAAGTAGAGACGACCAGACATTATGTGCCTCCTGATGAAAAAACACAACACTACCTATAGTCTTGCCGAAGTGATTAAAAAAAAAGTTTGATTTAAGCATCTGGATCCAGGTGCCAATTTACATAAAATGCCAAAGGCAGAGTACTAAGTTGAACTGCACTACAATTAAACAACTGGCAAAACCCAGACTGGAGGAAACTCCACAAATCAAACATCCTGGTTCTTCAAAAGGTCAAATGTAAGGAAGCAAAAAAGATGGAGTTTTCCTTATAGTTTTTTAACCCATAGATTAAAAACTTAAGGTATCATTTTTTTCTAATGGGCTTAAAACTAAATTATAATGCCTAAGGATGCACAGTTGGGTGATAAAACCGTACAGAAGTGTAAGGAAGTGATGAAGCAATGACTATAAAAGGACAGTCGTTGGTTTTGGAAAGAGGGAAAAAGAAGCTGCGAATGAGACGGTGTTCCTGAGTGGCTGGCAAAGTCCTTTCTAGACCTGGACAGTGGTTACAAGGGTGTTTACCTTATAATAATCCACGAAAAGCTATACATTTCTTTTGTGTCGTTTTCTGTATTTGTGCATTATTTTACAATAAAAAGGCTAAGCCAAATGATCAGGAAAAAAAATCAGAAATCAAATATAAAGATTCAGAGATAAACATTCCTTAGTGATTTGAAGATAAACCTAAAAAGATTATCAGAAGAACAAAACGATAAAAAATATAGGAGGATTAAAAAAATAAAAATCAATCCAAGAGCTCAAAAAAAAAAAAAAAAAAAAAAAAGGGGGTGGTGGTGGTGGTGCTGGGTATCTCCCAAAACTGAAAGAAGAGTTTTCAGACTAAAAAAACCCATTGCTGTCAAGGCAATTCTGACTCATAGCGACCCACAGGACAGAGTAGAACTGCCCCAAAGAGTTTCCAAGGAGCGCCTGGAGGATGTCAATTGAATTTTGGTAAGCAGTTGCAGCACTCAACCACTGTGCCACCAGGGTTTCCTTAGACTGAAAGGGCCCACAATAAATGAAGGCCCACAACAAGGCACTGTACTGAGAAGTTCAACACCAGGATAGCGGAGGAGCTCTGGTGGCACAATGGTTAAGTTCTCGGCTGCTAACCCAAAGGTCAGTGGGAGATTCTAAAAGCTTTGAGAAGTGGGGAGTGAGGAGGAGGAACCATACAAAGAAGAAGAAACATACTGGCTTCCTAAGAAGCCACAAGACAATCGAGCAATAAAATTCGGACAGAAAATGATTTTCAATTTCCACTTCTATTCCTAACTAAGCTGTCACTCAAGTACGAGGGTAGAGTAAGGACATTTCCAGAGAAACAAAGTCTAAAAATTTACTTTTGGGTACCTTTTTGTCAGTAAGCTTCTACAGAGTGCACTTTAGCAAAATGGGGGAGTAAGCCAAGGACAGGAGGTCAAACACAGGTGAGAGGAGAAAGAACTTCAACAGATAATTAGAGAGAAGAAGGTTGTTAAGCAAACAGGTGTCAGTAAGTCAACAGATAATGTCTGCAACTGAAAAATGAAAAAGTAGCAGTATAATCATATTATTTGGAGGTAAACCAGGGGAAAGGAATGAGGGTGGCTGGCTCTTGGGAGTAAAACTGGGGGATGGGGAGGACTGCTGTTTTTTATTGTATGTATTTCCTTATTATTTTCATCAAACCTACTACTAGTACTAGCTAATATCTGCACCCTTATATGCCAGACACTGGCTTAAGTAAACACGCATTAACTCATTTAATCACAACAAAATACAGTTATGCCCATTTTACAGATGAAGCAATTGCACAGAAGTTAGGTTTTGTGCCCCCAGATCACAGAAGTGAAGGAGTCAAGAAGTGGAGGAGCTAGGACTTGAATCCAGGCATTCTGAGTCCAAGACACATTATTGTTAAAAATAAATTAAAAAAAAAAAAAGACAAATGAAATTATGCACATTAAGTACCTTTCACATTCTTTATAAGATTGTTGTGAGGACTGAATGAAATAAAAAGTGGTACTAAATAGATGTTAGCTATTATTATTGCTATTGTTATTACTATATGGTATACTCATCCCAGTGAGTTGTCCTTCAAAAGTTACCCAGAAGGCTACTTATTCCAGCGTTGCTACCACCATTCAAAATATTTTCTGGAATTCTAGTTTTTGAAATGCACTCATAAGCTATTAGCTACTAAACTCAAGGAAAACATTCTTTTTAAAGTCAACCCATTTTGGACCGATTGCAGACTATTAAATCTGATCATCTACCTTATTTGTGACTTGGCTCTGAAAGACTTTTGATGGTTTCCCAAAACTAAACCTACCCTTAAAAAACAAAGCTTTACAGGACATACTGCAGCATGGCCAAATACTTAGCCTTCACTGAAATGGGCATCAATAGAGCTGATTCTAGTCCCAGGTCTAGATTATTTATCTGGGTCACAACTCTCTAGACCTGCTTACACAAGCTTTATGATGAGGGCTTGTTAAATGATCAAATTTTCTTCAACATTATTTGGAAGATGCATGTAGATTAGAACAGGTGGAAAGCTTTCAAATGTAGGGTCATGTGCTCTTCTATTATTTTCACTAGAGACATGATTTTTCTTTATTAAAAAAAACTATCAAGTATATTTTTCTCTGTTAAGAAAACTTGGATGTTGCATTCAGAAAGATTTTTATCTTCCTCACATTTGAGATCCGGAATAGACAATTTCTGTGAGGTTGGAATAATGCATTGAAATTTGCTTTTAAAGAAATTTTTACTGGCATAGACCTTTCGCTCTTGTCTCACTGTAGGTTCATTCACCTGAGAAAGCCGTCACAGGGCTAAAGTTTGAATAAGAGATGAGGTACAGGGGAATTGTCGGGAAGTTATTTACTATAGCCCTGTCTCTGGCCCTTAGATCTTGCAGGAAATCCAAAGATGGTCCTCAGGATGGAATAATGCAAACCTGGATGCCAGATTACTAAGGACAAAGGGACAGGGACTGGACATACCTCTCTAATTCTAGGGTACCTCAGAAGCTGATTAATAAATCAGCCTGTTGTGCAGTGGGCACAAAATTAGGACAGAAAGACACAGATGGTCCTGAGAGAGATTTCCACTGGTCTACCTTCCTTCTAGACTATTTACTGAGGGCCTCCAACGTACCAGGCTCTGTCTTCATTGTGCCCTCTGCTAAACATCTTCTGCAGTCTACTCTCTTAGGCTGTAGGACCATCACCAGCAAAACGCTAATCTCCTTGATCTTATCTACTTTCACAGGCCTAGGGGATAATCTGTCTGTTAGCTAATTTTACATTCTTATTTCCCTGTTCTCGGAGTTTTAGGAAGAGTACCTCATACCAATAAAATAATTCGCTAATTTTTTCCTCCAAAAAGTTAACAAGTGTTTGGGGAAAGATTAATACACATGAACTATGAGAGAAAAACTAAGTGCTAACGATGTGCAATGGGCTAGGGTATAATAAGGATTAAAACAATCAAGATGGATAAAGAGTGACCAGAAAAAGGCTTGAAAGAAGTAGGACTTAGATATGGAGCTCTAATTCCTGATTACACCACTTAGTAGCCAACACCATCCTCTGCCTCACTCTCACACATATACAAATGGTCACTCATGCTTTCAAATGTTTGAGTACCTACTATGTGTCAGCCACTATGCTAGCCCACGTGAGATGCAGAGTGAACAAACGAGACTAAAATCCCTGTCCTCATGGAGCTTACCTTTTAGTGGGGAGAGACAAGACAAATAAATGAAAACAGTGTTTCTCATATGGTGAAAAGTGTTATGGAGAAAAAGGAGAAAGGGGGATGGGAGTGCTAGATGACGGAGTTGCTATTTTATATGGAATGCTCAAGAAGGCCTCACTAAAGGATGGAATTCGAGCAGAGACCTGAAGGGGTTAAGGAAATAAGCCTATGGCAATCTAAGTGGAAAAAAAAATCCAAACAGAGGGAACAACAAGTGCAAAGACCCTAAGGAAGAAATAAATATGCGTGGCAAGTATCATGAACAAGAAGATTGGTGTGACTAGAACAGAACAAATGGAAGGAGATGAGGTCAGTGAGGTAGTGGGGGACAGAGGAGTAGATCGTGTAGGATCTTACCGGCCATTCCAAGGACCTTGGCCTTTATCTTAGAAGGGAAGCCACTGGAGAATACTAAGCAGGTGTGAGAATGTGATTTATATTTAAAAAAATATCTCACTGGTTGGTGTATTAAAAATACACTGTAGAGAAATAAAGAACTGTCAGAAACAATCATTCTAGTGCTCTGGATATCAGCCAAAGGTGTACAACAAGCTGAGAAGCTTTTACTCATAAAAGCTAATGAACTTTAGGTAAGAACAGTGCTGTCTGTGAAATTCTTGCCCAGGGCTATTCCCATCCCACCTTACCCTTCCCCCTTGGCTCTATGCGTGTCCTTTAACCATGATAGTAAAGAAAATGAATTACTAGTTTAAAAAAGTCCAGGCCCTGATGGCTTCACTAGTGAATTCCGTCAAATATTTCAATGAGAAATATATCAATCCTTCACCAAGTCTCATTCATTATTGCTTCCCATGTAGGGCAACTCTGGAAGACAGTGTGGCAGTTTTTTATAAATTAGGCATCGATTTAGCATGTTGTTGTTGTTACGTGCCATAGAGTCAGTTCTGACTAAGAAATCACGCTCCCAGGTGTGTGAAAATTATGTTCACACAAAAGTATGTACACAAATGTTTACAGCAGTTTTATTCACAATTGCCAAAACCCAGAAGCAGCCAAGATGCCCTTCAACAGATGAATGGATAAACAGCTGTGGTACATCCATACAATGAAATAGTTTAGAGATGAAAAGAACAAGCTGTTGATTCATGCAATATGGATGAATCTTAAAAGCATTATGCTAAGTGAAAGAAGACATAAAAGAAAAAACTATTTATAAATTGGATTTCATCCAACGACATTTTTCAATGAGATGGAGAAACAAATCACCAACTTCATTTGGAAAGGGAAGAGGCCCCGGATAAGTAAAGCATTACTCAAAAAGAAGAACAAAGTGAGAGGCCTCACACTACCTGATTTTAGAAACTATTACACTGCCATGGTAGTCAAAACAGCCCGGTACTGGTACAACAACAGATACATAGACCAATGGAACAGAGTTGAGAATCCAGACATAAATTCATCCACCTATGAGCAGCTGATATTTGACAAAGGCCCAAAGTCCATTAATTGGGGAAAGACAGCCTCTTTAACAAATGGTGCTGGCATAACTGGGTATCCATCTGCAAAAAACTGAAACAAGACCCATACCTCACACCATGCACAAAAACTAACTCAAAGATTTAAATATAAAATAGAAAACAATAAAAGATCATGGAAGAAAAAATAGTGACAACGCTAGGAGCTGTAATACGTGGCACAAACAGAATGCGAACCATTAAGTAACAAGGCACAAACACCAGAAGAGAAACTAGATAACTGGGAGCTCCTAAAAATCAAACACGCTCATCAAAAAACTTCACCAAAAGAGTAAAAGGACAACCTACAGACTGGGAAAAAATTTTTGGCTATAACAGATCCGATCAGCGTCTAATCGCTAAAATCTACACACAAAAAAACCCCACTGCGACCCTATAGGACAGAGTAGAACTGCCCCACAGGGTTTCCAAGGAGCGCCTGGTGGATTCCAACTGCCGACCTTTTGGTTAACAGCCGTAGCTCTTGACCACTATCCCACCAAGGTTTTCCTAAAATCTAAAGATACTACAAAACCTCAACAACAAAAAGACAAAGAACCCAATAACCAAATTAAAAAATGGGCAAAGGATATGAACAGGCACTTAGCCAAAAAAGACATTCAGGCGACTAACAGACACATGAAAAAGTGCTCACGATCATTAGCCATCAGAGAAATGCAAATCAAAACTACAATGAGATACCATCTCACCCCAACAAGGCTAGCATTAATCCAAAAAGCACAAAATAATAAATGTTGAAGAAGTTGTGGAGAGATTGGAACACTTATGTTGGTGGGAATGTAAAATGTACAACCACTTTAGAAATTGATTTGGTGCTTCCTTAAAAAGCTAGAAATAGAAGTACCATATGATCCAGCAACCCTGCTCCTTGGAATATATCCTAGAGAAATGAGAGCTGTCACATGAATAGATATATGCACGACCATGTTCATGGCAGCACTGTTCATGACAGCAAAAAGATGGAAACAACCTAGGTGCCCATCAACAGACAAATGGATAAACAAATTATGGTATATTCACACAATGGAATACTATGCAACAGTAAAGAACAACGATGAATCTGTGAAACATCTTCTAACATGGAGGAATCTGGAAGGCATTATGCTGAGTGAATTTAGTCAGTCACAGAAGGACAAGTATTGTATAAGACCACTATTATAAGAACTCAAGAAAAGGTTTAAAAACATGAAAACATTCTTTGATGGTTATGAGGGTGGGGAGAGAGGGAGGAGGTATTCACTAACTAGACAGTAGACAAGAATTATCTTAGGTGAAGGGAAGGACAGCAGACACTACAGGGGAAGTCAGCACAACTGTACTAAACCGAAACTAAGAAGTTTCCTGAATACAATCAAACACTTTGAGGGACAGAGTAGCAGGGGTAGGGGTCTGGGGACCATGCTTTCAGGGGACATCAAGGTCAAC
>NW_004444075.1:4606474-4636008 GCF_000243295.1 Trichechus manatus latirostris
GGAAAGCATGGCCCCCAGACTCTGTCAACCCAGCACTAAAACCATTCCTGAGGCCAGCTCTTCAGACAAAGATTAGACTGGACTATGGGAATGATACTCGTGAAGAGTGTGCTTCTTAGCTCAAGAAGATACATGAGACTAAATGGGCAGCTTCTGTCCGGAGGTGAAATAAGAAGGCAGAGAGGGTCAGAAGCTGGTTGAATGAACACGGGAAATCAAGGGTGGAAAGGAGGAATGTGCTGTCATAGTATAGGGAGAGCAACTAGGGTCACATAACAATGTATGTATAAATTTTTGTATGAGAGACTAACTTGAATTGTCAACTTTCACTTAAAGAACAATAAAAAAATGGATTTCATTAAAATTAAAATATTTTGCTCTTGAAAAGACGCCATTAAGAAAATGAAAAGACAAGCCACAGACTGGGAGAAAGTATTTACAAATCATATATCTTATAAAGGACTTTTATCCAGAATATGCATATAAAAGAACTCAATTTAAAAAAAAAAACAGACAAAAAGACTTGAACAGACGTTTTACCAAAGAAGACATAGAATGGCACATAAGCACATGAAAAGATGTTCAGTATCATTTGTCATTAAGGAAATGCAAATTAAAACTACAAGGAAATGCCACTACATACTCACTAAAGTAGGAGCTCTGGTGGCTCAATAGTTAAGCGCGTGGCTGCTAATCAAAAGGTTGGTGGTTCAAACTCACCAGAAGCTCCATGGCAGAAAAGATCTGGCAACCTGCTACTGTAAAGATTACAGCCTAGGAAACTCTATGGGGGCAATTTGACTATGGCCTATAGAGTCACTATGAGATGGAATCAACTCGGCAACAAACAACACATACACACACCCACTAAAATGGCTGTAATAAAAAAGACAGATACCAAGTGTTTTGTGAGAATACGGAACAACTTAACTCTCACACAGTGTTTTTAGGGATGTAAAATGGTACAGTCACTTTGGAAAACAGTTTGGCACTACCTTAAGAAGTCAAACATAAATTCACCACATGATCTAACAATTCTGCTCCTAGGAATCTACCCATGAGAAATGAAAACAAGTCCACACCAAATGTTTACAGCATTATTCATAATAGCAGGAAGAGAAAAAAAAAGAAAAAAAGGGAAGATCCAAATGACCATCTACTGGTGAATGGATAAATAAAATGTGGTATGCCCAATATAATAAAAAGCAATTAAAAAGGAATTACTGATACATGGATGAACCTCAAAAACATAATGCTACAAAGCCAGAAGCAAAACACTATATATTATATAGTTTGATTTATAGAAAATGTTGAGAAAAGGGAAGAAGCCCTGGTGGTGCAGTGGTTAAGTGCTCGGCTGCTAACCAGGTTGGTGCATCAAACCCACAAGCCGCTCCACGGGAGAAAGATGTGGCAGTCTGCTTCCGTAAAGATTACAGCCTTGGAAACCCTATGGGGGCAGTTCTACTCTGCCTACAGCGTTGCTATGAGTCAGAACTGACGCGAAGGCAATGGGTTTGGGTTTTGGGTTTTTGTCCGGAAAAGGTAAAGACTGAAGGCAGATCAGTGGTTGCCTAGGTTTGGGGATGGAAGTGAGGCTTAACTGAAAATGGGCTTAAGGGAATTTTGGGGGGGATAGAAACTTTATCAAACTGGATTGTGGTGATAGTTGCACAACTCTATAAATCCACTAAAAATTACTGAATTGTATACGAACAATGGGTCAATCTATGGAGTGTAAATTACACTTAATAAAGCTAGGGAAAAACAAAAAAACAACAAAAAAGCCTGTTGAAGAGAAAAAAAGGGTAATTCCTAGGGTAACATCCTGACTTTTAAAGGAGGCTCATGCCAGTACTATATAGCTGCTGGTGTTTAGCAAAAATGTTCTTCCTACTATCATACAGAAATAGGATTATGAATTCCAGGTATGATGAAAACAATGTTTCAGAATCAACATCAGAATACCATATCTTAATTATGTTCCATAAAAAACAGACTCTTGTTAACATTTACACGTTCTTTAAAAGGACTGTGAAACCACTGATGTAACTGCTGGCAGGGTGCACTGCTTTTATTGATTTTTTTTTTTTTTTTTCCTACATAAAAAGCATACTTGGGCAAGTCCTCCTTTGGACTGAAAACAAGTAAATACCCTAGAGCAGCTTGTGTACCTGGAGTTAAATCATTTGAAGTCAAAAGTCAAAGACACGGGCAAGTTTTACATAGAGTCATCTCAGCTCCCAAGTTTCTTTACCAGAAAAGGAAAGCTTTAGTTATTTTTACCCTATTAAGTTACAATAATGGAAAATCAGCTGAGTCAAGAGACCTATATCTACAAATTATCTATTTATTCTTGAATGAGCCAATAGCAGCATTTTTCCCTATACACAACCTAAGTAAAAAACACATTCACAATGCAGTACATGCGTGGCATACATAAATATCTGAAACAAATTTCATGAAAAAATTGCATTTGCTACATGAAATGCACACTGATATTTTCTACCCTATTTCATCTCACTTTTTTGAAATGTTCGTCTTGACACAATTAAGTTTATTTTCCATCCCACTAATCCTCAGTAAAGAAGCCTTTCTGGCACAGTGGTTAAACACCTGGCTGCTAACCGAAAGGTTGGCAGTTTGAACTCACCAGCAGCTCCACAGGAGAAAGACCTGGCAATCTGTTCCCGTAAAGATTTACAGCTTTGGAAACCCTAAGGGGCAGTTCTGCTTTGTCCTATGTATAGGGTCACTTATGAGTCGGAATCGACTTGATGGCAAGGGGTTTGGTTTTTTGAATCCTCAGTAGGAAACACTGCTCTAAAGTCTACACATCCTTGGGGATGTTTGAACCCCCTTAGGAGGTATGTTGTTGTTAGGTGCCATTAAGTCGATTCCAACTTATTAGCGACCTCATGTACAACAAAACGGAACACTGTACAGTCCTGTGCAAGGCTCATAATCCTTGCTATGTTTGAGCTCATTGTTGCAGCTACTATGTCAATCCATCTTGTTAAGGGTCTTCCTCTTCTTCGCTGAACCTTTACTTTACCAAGCACCATGTCCTTCTCCAGGGACCGGTCTCTCCTGATAACATGTCCAAAGTGAGACAACGTCTCACCATCCTTCCTTCTAAGGAGCATTCTGGCTGTACTTCTTCCAAAACATTTTGTTCGTTCTTCTGGCAGTCTATGGTATATTCAATATTCTTCGCCAACACCATAATTCAAAGGCATCAATTCTTCGTTGGTCTTCCTTATTCATTGCCCAGCTTTCCACTCATATTAGGTGATTGAAAATGTCATGGCTTTGGTCATCAGGTGCACCTCAGTCCTCAAGGTGCTTTTTAACACTTTCAACAGGTCTTTTGTAGCAGATTTGCCCAGTGTAATACGTTTGATTTCTTGACTGCTGCTTCCATGGGTGCTGACTATGGATCCAAGTAAAATGAAATCCTTGACAACTTCAAACTTTTCTGTTTATCATAATTTTGCTTATTGGTCTGGTCATGAGGGTTTTTGTTTTATGTTGGTACGTAATCCATACTGAAGTCTGTAGTTTTTTATCTTCATCAGTAAGTGCTTCGAGTCCTCTTCACTTTCAGCAAGCAAGGTTGTATCATCTGCATATTGTAGGTTTGTTAATGAGTCTTCCTCCAATCCTGATGCCCTGTTCTTATTTATATAGTCCAGCTTCTCGGATTATTTGCTCAGCATATAGATTGAACAAGTATGGTGAAAGGATACAACCCTGACACACACCTTTCCTGACTTTAAACCATGCAGTATCCCCTTGTTCCATTTGAAGGACTGCCTCTTGATCCATGTACAGGTTCCTCAGGAGCACAATGAAGTGTTCTGGAATCCCCATTCTTCACAATGTTATCCATAATTTGTTAAGGTCCACAGTTGAATGACTTTGCATAGTCAATAAAAACAGGTAAACATCTTTCCGGTATTCTCTACTTTCAGCAAAGATCCATCTGACATCAGCAGTGATATCCCTCATTCTACGTCCTCTTCTCAATCCAGCTTGAATTTCCGGCAGTTCCCTGTCAACGTACAGGCATAATTTCACTTGCACGTGATATTAATGATACTGTTTGATAATTTCCATATTCGGTTGGATCACCTTTCTTTGGAATAGGCAAAAATACGGATCTTCTCCAGTTGGTTGGCCAGGTAGCTGTCTTCCAAATTTCCTGGCATAGATGAGTGAGTGATTCCAGCATTCCATCTGTTTGTTAAAACATCTCAATTGGTATTCCATCAAATCCTGGAGCCCTGTTTCTCACCAATGCTTCAGTGCAGCTTGGACTTCTTCCTTCATACCACTGGTTGTTGATCATATGCTACCTCCTGACATGGCTGAACATCAATCAATTCTTTTTGGTACAGTGACTCAGCATATTCCTTCCATCTTCTTTTGATACTTCCTGCATCGTTTAATATTTTCCCCCATAGAATCCTTCAATATTGCAAGTTAAGACTTGAATTTTTGCTTCAGTTCCTTCTTGAGAAATGCTGAACATGTTCTTACCTTTTGGTTTTCTTTGCACATTTCATTATAATACTTTGTCTTTTTGAATTGCCCTTTGGACGTGTTCAGCTCTTTTATCTTTTACTTCATCAATTCTTCCATTCACTTTAGCTACTCTAAGTTCAAGAGCAAGTTTCAGTCTCTTCCGACATCCAGTTTGATCTTTTCTTTCTTTCTTGTCTTTTTAGTGAGCTTTTGGTTTCCTCATGTATGATGTCCTTGATGTCATCCCACAACTCGTCTGGTCTTCGGTCATTAATGTTCAATGCATCAAGTCTATTCTTGAGATGGTCCCTAAATTCAGGTAGAATATACTTAAGGTCATTCTTGGGCTCTTGTGGACTTGTTTTAACTTTCTTCAGCTTCAATTTGAACTTGCATATGAGCAATTGATTGTCTGTTCTGCAGTTGGGCCTTTGGCCTTATTTTGACTGTGATTACACTGAGCTTCTCCATCTGTCTTTCCACAGATGTAGTCAAGTTGATTCCTGTGTATTCCATCCGGCGATTTCCATGTGTATAGTTGCTGTTTATGTTGTTGAAAAAAGGTATTTCCAGTGAGTAAGTTGATGGTCTTGCAAAATTTGATCATGCAATCTCCAGCGTTTTTCTATCACCAAGGCCATATTTTCCATTAACCAGCAGAATCACCCACGGTGGACAGGTTTCAGCGGAGCTTCCAGACTAAGACAGACTGGGAAGAAGGACCTGGCAATCTACTTCTGAAAAAATTAGCCAATGAAAACCTTATGAATAGTGGCAGAACATTGTCTGATATAGGGTCAGAAGAGGAGCCCCTCAGGTTGGAAGGTACTCAAAATATGACTGGGGAAGAGCTGCCTCCTCAAAGTCGAGTCAACCTCGATGACGTGGGATCGAATAAAGCTTTCAGGACCTTCATTTGCTGATGTGGCATGACTCAAAATAAGAAACAGCTGCAAACATCCATTAATAATTGGAAGGTGGAATGTACAAAGCATGAATCAAGAAAAATTGGAAGTTGTAAAAAATGAAATAGAATGCTTGAAGATTGATATCCTAGGTATTAGTGAGCTGGAATGGACTGGTATTAGCCATTCTGAATCAGATAATCATATGGTCTACTATGCCAGGAATGACAAATTGAAGGCAATGGCATCACGTTCATCGCCAAAAAGAACATTTCAAGATCTACCCTGAAATAAAACACTGTCAGTGATAGGATAATATCCATACGCCTACAAGAAAGCCCAGAAATATGACTATTATTCAAATTTACGCACAAACTACTAATGCCAAAGAAGAAGGAATTGAAGATTTTTACTAACTTCTGCAGTCTGAAATTGATCAAACATGCAATCAAGATGCACTGATAATTACTGGTGATTGGAATGTGAAAGCTGGAAGCAAAGAAGGATCAGTAGTTGGAAAATATGGCCTTCGTGATAGGAGGTCTACAAGGTCAAAACTATTTTCATAATAATAAAAAACCAAACCCACTGCCACTGAAATGATTCCAATGCATGGCAACCCTGCGGGACAGAGTAGAATTGCCCTATAGGGCTTCCAAGGCTGTAAATCCTTATGGAAGCAGGCTGCCACACATTGTTTGCCCTTTTCACTGTGTGGATACTTGTTTACGGTGGCTAAAGCTGCTAGTGTCTTAGCACAAATGAAGGCAATAGCATAAAACTGTACCATCAGCCATTGTATTCTTCACCACCACATACTGAGTTAAAATGCCAGTTTCACTTAAAAATGTCCTTGATATTCTCAAGGCCAACTCTTCAGAAAAGATTAAACTGGACTATGGGACATAAAATGATACTCGTGAAGAGAGTGCTTCTTAGCTCAAGTAGAAACATGAGACTAAATGGGCAGCTCCTGTCCAGAGGTGAGATGACAAGGCAGAGAGGGTCAGGAGCTGGTTGAATGGACACGGGAAATCCAGGGTGGAAAGCAGGAATGTGCTGTCACTGTATAGGGAGAACATCTGGGTCACATAACAATGTGCATATAAATTGTTATATGAGAAACTGACTTGAATTTCACTTAAAGCACAAAGAAAAAAAAGGAAAAATGTCCTTGATAAAGCAGTAAAAAGTAGTTTTGTTACATTTGGAGTCTTGAATACATGTCTTTTTAATATTCAGTGTGACAAATGGAAAGTACACATAAAGCACCTCTGCTGCATACCAAAATGTCTTAAAGAAAAGCACTTGTGCGACTGCCTGCACTGCAAGATGAACTAGCCCCTTTTTCATGGACACCATTTCTACCTTCTGGTTAACTGGATATGGATACTAGGCAGACATTTTATCTAAAATGTCTGAAGTGAGCATGGCACATAAAAGGAAAACTACGGACAGTATTTGTGTCAACGATAAAAATTTTCAAGTAAAAAATCTGTATTTGCTACGGTGAGCATGACAGGTTCTCAATACTTAAAAGACTTTTCTGACGAGCTTGGTGTTCATATCAACTGTTATTTCTTCATACTGTATAACATTTGGAAGACCTGGATTACTCAGTGAACCACTATTTTCCAAATGACCAGTACTGATGTTAAAAAATCACATGTGAGTAAAAGATCCACTCAAAGTAGCAGACAGATCAACCGATTTTAATGCAACAGAATACCAAAAGTTCATAGATATGGTTTCAGATCCCACACTGCCACTAACTACCAACCTTTAAGAAACAACGACAAAGAATATCACAATATCTAAAGAGGCTAGTAAAATATTCTTTTCTAACAACATATCTTTTAGACTGGATTTTCTTCATATACTTCAACCAAAACTACCTATCACAACAGGTTTAATGCAGAAGCAGAAATGAGAATGCAGCTGTCTCCTATTAAGCCAAACTTTAAGAGATTTCCAAAAATATAAAACAATGCCACTCTTTTCACTAAATTCTTTGTTTTGGAAAATATACTTTTCCATAAAAATGTTATTTATTAACATATAATGAGTTTATTATTATTAAAATAAATTTGTAAACATTTTTTGAAATTTCTCAAGTTGTACTTTCTGATATCATCCATATAAACAAAAGTTCTCTGGGGCCCTCAATATTTTTAAAGAATGCCTGAGTCAGAAATGAATCGATGGTAACTAAAAACAAAAAAGGGATGCTGATAACAAAGAGTTTGAGAACTTCTATTCTCGAGCAATCATCTTCTAAGATTGGGTGTCCTGTCCCAGCAGACACAAATCAATCCCCTGGGAAGAAAATGAGAACTTTTATCTAAAAAAGATGAAATGAAATGTTTAATATAGAGACTGAAAGTAGACATGTACATACTTCATAGACATAAACAGCATATATCTAATTTTTTTTTTAACTGATAGAACATACAACCACAAAAGCTTCAAGATCAATGCTCTTTTCTAGAAAGTAAGGCTGTCTCCACGCTGCTCCAGAGACTAAAACTACCTCCAAATCATGGGTAATCTATTACCTCTGTCCTTATCTCCCTAATATCCAACCTAGATTTTCTATGCTTCAAAAAATACTCTTCTCATAAAGCCATGTCACTGAATCAATTCATAAGAGATTTGGAAAAGTCCCCAACTCATTTCTCCCTGTCTTCAGTTTTTCTTTTCTATTTCTAGTTCCAAGAACATATGCACTTACATATGTGAAATTTTGAGGGGTATGTTTTCCAAAACTTTCTGGTAAAATATGGCTTAGACCTACCTAAAGACTGCAATGTACAAAGCCTATTTATTTAAACTTGACAACAAAATAAGGCTGAAGATTATATTATGGGGCACGCTTCTCTCTGTCCCACCTTAAGGATAACAACGATAGCTAATGGCTACTGTGTACTTCATATTTACCAATCACAAAATCTGCTTGCTTTAATTGCATTTTCTATTAAATTTCATCACAATTCTGGGAGGTAGCTACTCTATCCCCATTTTAAATATAAGGGAATAACTTGGTAACAATTCTCATTGATTCTCACCTGTTATTAAAAATAACTTAATTTCAAAAATTCCTTTAACACATAAATATACGTCAGATCCCAAGATTTCAATTCTTTCTATAGAGGTTATATACCTTAATAAGGGTTGCTATTCCGGACTTCAAAAAGATCTTCAAGCACTCAGAATAACTCAACATTCAAAGCCTACTTCCTGAAGCTAGACGGCACAAACAACCCATCCATGTGGTAAGAAACTGAAAAGTACCAAATCTTGGCAAAGCCTCTGTTGAACTTTATTTGACACTCATACTGGATTCTAGGTCCAATTTTATATTTGTTTGGAGGTGAGCATTTTTTTATTTGACTCCGTATGTATTAGTTTTTTACCCTAAATTCATTTTTTTCAGCTACTTGACTAGAAGAAAATATCAGTCATCATTCTCGATGCAACACACGTTACATAATTTACAGCTTTATTTCTTATGCATGGCTATTCACTGAGCAGCACCACCCCCATTCCTGGCCATTCATTAATTCCATTCGCATATTTCCATATATATATTTAGGACTGGATGTCTTCATTCCTTGAACCTTATTTTACTTTAGAGGAATAAATAATAACTCTTCTTACTCTTATAACAGCCTGTAAGGATTGGCTAGAGAATTCAGATTATTTAAATTCCTGAAATACTGTTGTGTAAAAATCTCAGCAGGCGTAGGGATATGGATATTCTCCTGCTCTTCTGGGATTTCATTTTGCTCAGTCCTATTATGTAATGGTAAACTTCCCCCATTTAGCCACCCCTTGGAGCCCTGGTGACAACAGTGGTGAAGAACTCAGCTGCTAACCAAAAGGTTGGCAGTGTGACTCCACCAGCTGCTCCGTGGAAACACTACGGAGCAGTTCTACTCTGTCTTATAGGGTCGCTATGAGTCGGAATTGACTTGTTGGCAACAGGGTTTGTTTTTTTTTTTCCTTTCCTAAAAAACAAAGCAAGAGAGAAGTGAGCTAATCACTAAAATATTAGAACACATGCTGACCCTTAATACTTCCAATTACTACACACTTCTAATAAATGGACAGATCAACAGGCAGATACAAGTTCCTACGTGTGCTGACCAGCAGAGGAAAATGATCAGGGTTTAATGAAACACCTTGCCATCAATAATTAGAACCCTGGATAAGAACCTCAAAAGTTAAAACCCAAACTGACTGTGCCTCACATTCCAAACAGTGCTAACAGCACTCAGAAGTCACAAAAGACACCTCTTCACATAACATTTCTCTAGTTACCCAGCAATTGCTTGTCCTAAGGTTTGTCCAAACCATTCAGAGTCTGAATAATTTCTCTCACAATCAGTTTGAGCCTAGTCTGTTGAAATGGTGGCTTGGCAAAAACACCAATTAAAAACCAAAGAATGAACAAAAGCCACAATTATGTTGGATACACACCTGGGAAACTGCTGGAGCTCATCAACCTTGGGCCCAAGAAAACCTTAAGAGTAAAGTACACAAAAAACGACCAACGTCACAGGAATGCTTCACTGAAGCATCTATCCAATGCTGCCATCTACTGGCCATGCGTCGAATGACCTCAGAAAATTTAGACAGACGTAGCTAATTTTCACTGGGTTTCTTATTAGAGTTCAGTTCCTGCTTGAATGTGCCCACCTTCAAGATAGATGAGTGAAAATTCTCATAAGATACCCATCAACATAAAACAGCTTGGTAGCCCAAGATGGAGGACATGCGGTACATGTTCAATATTTACTGAAGGAATCAACAGATTCTTAGCCCCCGTACCTGCAGGGCGCCACAGCTGTGCTACCTCCTTTTCCTTCATCAAGCCCCAACTTCTCTCTTTTCCATACACTTGGTCTGCTTCTCTTAGTTAGGATGCCCTTCGATATCTGAACTACAATCCCTATCCTTTACCCATTAGACTCTAAGTGCCATGAGGGCAGGGTTTGTGTCCCCCTTGTCCACCACTTTCCTGGTAGCCAGCCCAATGCTTTAAAAAATGTTAATAAAAGAGTGGCATCTGACAGCAACATGCCAAGGAATCCTGTCAAACACAGACAAAGGAACTGCCTTGCACTGGTGGAGTACTTCCTGTTATCCTCTCAAAAACTCCTTGAAGCAGGCAAGTCAAGCTATTATTAACACCATTTTAGAGATGAGGACACAGGTTCAGAAGTTTAAATGATTTGCCCAGAGTCACTATTAAATGTATCTGTCTTTTTGGAATTTTGAGACTGTGGGCAGGGTCCTCTCTTTGTGTTAGTTAGCATGCACCCTGCCAGCTAGGAAACTAAAATTCTAACAGTGCTACAAGTCCCTTGAAGGTCCACCTGGTAAATGCATGTGGACATTTTCAAATTCCGCACATTAGTATGAATGTGGAATTATAATACTTTCAACTCCTGGGTCCTAGAAATTGAATTCTAAGTGCCAATTTAGGAAGATATTACTTTCTGGTGAGGGTCAGTATTTCGGTCAATGACCAGTCTTCAAAACTCTGTTTACTGAGCACCACCGACTGAAGGCGACAGGCATGCCTGGAGTACTTAGCAACAAAGTATGTTAATATGTGAATTCTTTATGGCTAAAGCCTCAACTGTACTCAGTAAGATCAGGCTACAGTTCAGCAGAGGCAAAACAGTCTTAAACACACGAACTCTGGAGTCAGGCTGGCTGATTTGAAATTCTGACTCTACCTTTTACTAATATGATCCTCAGCAAGTTATTTAACCTCTCTGTGCCCAGTTTTTTTCATTTGGGGGTAACTGTCTGCTTCACTGGGTTACTGTAAGGATTGATTTATAAGCGATCAGCTAAATGTTAGCTATTCTGTTAAGCTTTGTGAAGGTCACTTGCTGGGTTTAAAAAGAGGGCTATTAACATCAGAGAGCCTACCATATGGCACCCTACTTCCGTGTGTTTTCATTTACTCTTCTCAACAATTCGCTGAAGTAGGTATTGTATTCACCATTTTGCAGCCTCTGGTACTTAGGTTAAAAGAGTAAATTGTTTTCTCAAGATGGCACAACTGGTTAAGTAAGAGGTTTTGGTTCCGGAGAGTTACCTGTACCGTGGACTGCTGCTCGTCAGCACTTCCCACAGTGCTGAGAGTGAGTCACACCACAGCTGAGATGACCCTGCCAAATGCACACACAGCAGCCCATTCTTAGTGCCAGGAACAGAGGTCAAGTTCCACCTCCTCCATTTGTCAACGTCACCGCCATCAAGGCACACACACTGGCAGAGAACAATGTGTACAAAGCAGTGTCATGACCCACATGGAATTACCAGAGCTATCAAGTGAAGGGCAAGACTCTCAAACTGACGTGTCTAAAAATACAACCACCTAGACACAGCCTGACAAGCCAAACCTTTCTTTACGAAGCAGCAGTCACAGATTCGACGAGAATGCCAAAGGGTTTCCCAGACAAGGCTGAGTCGTACTTTTAGTCATGCCAGATTCATCTAGAAAATATCTTTAAGGAAAAAGAAATCTCTCCACAATACAAGCTCAATTGTTGGCTGGCTGGCCAGTCATTTCTACAAGTCAGGCTTTTCTAGTACAGTGCTCTGAAGTGAACCGTGAAAAAGCAGAAACTAAATTTGCTCCCCACTAAAACATTAATAAAATGTTGTATGCCAAATGTCACCTGCACAATGATCAGCAAAACCGGAGGATACTCTGCCCCCGAGACTCTGGCCCCCCTGGCACCCTGCTAACTCAGAACTGAAGCCACTCCTGAAGTTTACCTTTCAGCCAAAAATTAGACAGGCCTATAAAACAAACAATAACACACGAGGAACGTGCTTCTTAGTCCAATCAAGTACATGAGACCAAATGGGCAACACCTGCCCAAAAGCAAAGCTGAGAAGGCAGGGACAGGAAAACTGGACAAACGGACATGGGGAGCCTGGGGTGTAAAGAGAAAGGGGAGAGTGCTGACAAACTGTGGGGATTGCAACAATGTCACAAAGCAAGTTGTGGATAAAATTTCTGAATGAAAAATTAATTTGCATTGTAAACTTTCACCTAAAACACAATAAAAAATAAATAAATAACTGGAAGATACTCTACCCACACACATGGGTCTATGTCACTACACGTGCCCACCACTAGCATTTCTGGGTTACTCAAGGAAATGGCCCATCTTTGCAGTTATGAATGGAATGGTGGAAGCTAAAAGAATTATTTCACTGACAGTACTGAGTTCTTCTCTCCACATCAGGGGTCTGCGAACTATGGCCTGTGACTCAAATCTGGCCTGCTGCCTGTTTTTGTGATGCCTGCGAACTGAGAATGGGGGGGAGGGTTGGAATCAAAAGAGCGGTAATATTTTATTGGAGGGGACCCAAAACAACAAACCAAACCTGTTGCCAACAAGTCAATTCTAATTTATGGCGACCCTATGTGTTACAGAGTAGAACTGCTCCATAGGGTCTTCTTGGCTATAATCTTTACAGAAGCAGATCACCAGGCCTTCCTTCTGTAGCACCACTGAGCATGTTCGAAACACCACCTTTTAGATTAATAGTTGAGTGCAAACCGTTTGTGCTACTCAGGGACAATATTTTATGCCATATAAAAATTATATAAAATTCAAACTTCAGTGTCCACGAATAGTGTTACTGGAATACAACTATTCTCATTCGTTGATGTATTATCTATGGCTGCTTTCACACTATGAGGGCAGAAGCGAGTAACTGCAAGAGAGACATAGGGTCTGCAAAAGCCTAAAATATATACTGTCTAACTTTTTACAGAAAAAATCTGTCAGCCCCTGCTCTATATTATATTAAAAAAATTGATTTATGGAGCCATGGAGGGTGGAGGAATCCCTGAAACTACTTCCCTGAGATAATCTTTAAACTTTAAACCAAAAATATCCCCTGAAGTCATTTTAAAACCAAACAATAGTTTAGCTTAACTAGTAAAAAAGGTCTGCCTTGAGCATTATGGTCTTTTAAGATCTATATGGGATCAAACTGACAACAGCAACTTGAAAGATTAGATAGGAACCATATGGGGCAGTGAGTTTATGTTAATGAGGGAGGAACAACTCAGAAAAGGAGGCTGAGAATGGCTGTACAACTCAAAGAACGTAATCAGTGTTCACTAAATTGTACATGTAGAAACTGTTCAGTTGGTGTATGTTTTGTTGTGAATTAATGAATGAATAAAATACAAAAAAAGAAACCCAAAACTGAACCGTCAGTCTGTGTATACACTGTGTATTGCACATACAGATTGCCTGAAAATTCGCAGTAAGACCGATAGGATGAAGATTCCAGCCAGTGGCATCAATCACTCTATGGTTGCTATATCCATCCAGTAAGATCGAGTTGTACACACAAGACACTTACAAAGTGTTGACAAATGACAGTCGTTACTACTACTCATAGAAAGCAAACAGGAACAGATTTATGGTGAGCCCGTCCACTCCCCCTCCTACGGGTGCTCTGCTTTGTACCGTATGGGAGGGGCCTGCTTAAGTCTCAAAGGGGACCCGCTTATCCTTCCCAAAAAACTGGTGCCCGTTCTTATGTCACTGGGCAGGCATGCTGTGGCTGAGGTGTCAGCAGGTACACCATGGTTCAGGTGCTGGGTTCACATTGCCAGCTCGGGCCAGGTATGGTGTGGCTATCCTTGCTCTCTCTCCACAGCTCCTCTTGGCTGCCTCTGCCCCCTTCACTGACTGGTCCGCTCTCAACCAGCAGCGTTGGGACAGCCCTGGGCTTGTGTCATGACAGCTCTCTAAGCAGAACTGCTCTGCGGACAACCCTTGCACGGGGGTACACACAAGCCTCTGCGCTCCTGAGTCTTAGAGCTCTCAGCTTAGCCAGGGCTTCTGCTGCTGCCCTTTCAGTGGGCCAGCATGGCCCTGTGCCACCATCTGCTACAGCCAGTCTGGCCTCTTACAGCTGCCGTTTCTCTGCCTCTCTGGACCTCGCATCGCCTGTTTGGTTCTCAGCCTGTCTGATCTGTGGCCCCACCACCATCACTTCTCTCAGTCTTCAATGTTATCATCTCAGTGTTATAGCCCTTTCACTTGAGTCTAGGAGGTTCTCAGCATGGGGACCCCGTGTCCAAAGGACACACTCCCCTCCAGGCTCTTGTGGATCAAAACGTTGCCAAAATCTCTGTGGGATAGTCAGTTTATATAGGAAAACGCCTTGTCAACTTCAAAGCAGGAACTTTCCTAACAGGACTGTAAACCAGCCAGTCTTAGATGGCCTGCAAACCCAGGCCAGAACGGCCACATAACATACCCCACATTAAAAGATTTTCAGTCAATTAAAAAAAGGGGAAAAACAATTTTCATATATAAATTTCCAGAACTTTGCTTGAATAATTAAGGCATATGTAGGAAAAGAAACGTCTTTAAACATCTGATGTAAAAGTGTCAGCAGTTTTTAAAGCTCTTTCCCAACAACTCATTTTTAAAGGGGAATTGATCTATTGCATACAATCAATAGGTCACTGAGCATGTTGGTCTAGATCAAGGCAGTGAAGAGAAACATACATTTACCTTCTCTCCTTCCTAAGATCTTTTAGAAATAAAGTACCTAAATTCAAAAAAATTTTAAAAGAATGAAACAATAACATTGGAAAACAAGAAAGGGCCAAAAATTTGGATGGAATTCGATGGGCCAAAAATTTGGAGGATCTCCAAAGACAGAAACAGACAGGTTTGAATTACCAGAGAAATCAGAGAGGAGGAAGATGCAGTACAAGCCACCAACAGCAAATATGGTTCTTCCCGAGGGAGCCTTGAAGAAACTCCGAGCCCTGAGTCAGCAAATAAAAGCGCAGGAGAGGCTGAGGGGCAACTGCGGGGGTAACTGATTAAAGACTGGAATATGAAACATCTGTACTAGTTATAGAATGCCCCTCCTCCAACACAGAAAAATGCTGGCACATGTGGTTTTTGCCTGCTAGACAGAACCAGGGAATTGCTTCAGAGAAAGTGGGTGACAAGCCTTAGAAAGGCTCCTGAGGGTAATGAACCTGAAAGAGAAGGAGACCAGATCAGGAGCTAACTCTGAACAATATTAAATGAGTCAGCAATATTAAAATAAAAAAGTGGGGGGGAGAACGTGGTGAGGGGCTAAGCAGACTAAAGACCACAGAATGAAACCTTCCTCACACCGAACAGGTGGAGGTCCCCAGGCTGTGGCTCCCTCTCACGTTTTCTACAGGGAGCCTGGCTGTCCACTCTCCACACAATCTTCCCATGGAAACTGCTCTCCTCTTTCAGAGAGAGGCCTGAGGGAGAAACAGGCATACATCTCTATACATATTTCAGGATACAAGAGAATATTGTAGACACAAAACAAGAATAGGCTTCTGTAAGAAATGGAACAATTAGAGAACTAGAAAATGGTTACAAATTTAAAATGATTGCAAAATAGAAATGTTCAGGAAATCTCACAAACTACAGCAGAGATAAAGGTATTAAAAAATGAGAGAAGAGACATGCGGGATAAATCCATATGGGCAACCATCTGTCTAACAGGAATTCAAGAACATGAGAATAAAATAAAATAACCCAAGAAATGACAGAAAAAATTCCTGTGCTAAAGAATGGTATATCTTTAGGTGGAAAGAGATCACGGCATGCTGAGGCATTTATCCTGATGAAACTTTTGAACACCAAGGATAAGAAAACCCTCTAAGTTTCTAGAGATAATTAGTACACACAAAGATATTTAAAATTCTGAGGAAAAAATTTTTTATTATGGGTATGTGTTACTTCTGTAGTTTAAAAGCATCAAGTCATGAAATTATTTTCAAATAAAATTCAGAAGAATGAACCACCTGAAAGAGAAATTCTAGAAACACGTCTCAGCAAACCTATTTGACCTACAAGATTTGAAAGACAAGCGTCTTCCTTCAGCAGGCTCCCAATGAGTTAACATCCATGAAAGCAAAACACAGAAAGGAAATAGAAAAGTATTATCTTCAAGGTGTTACTAGAATCTGCAAAGCAATCTTCTGTACCTTGTGAGTCAGAACCGACTTGATGGCAATGCGTTTGGTTTTTCTGGGTTTTGTATTGGACAAGATGTTGAGAGAGCGTATTTGCAGACTGGCAAATGAACCTGACCAAGTACTGGAAACTCAGAGTCGGGGATAGAAAAGGACAGGAAAGGAAGACAGCAGGAGAGAACGTACCAAGACTAAGGGACTGCCCAGACATCCTAATGCAACAACTCTCAGTGAAATTTTGGTTGCATGGTGATTTTTAAGTGCTTATTTTGGTGAACTTCTCATACTACTTCAATTCTGAAGGTGGAATAAAAGTGGTTTTAATATTTTTCTCTCTGCACAGTCTCCTATAATCCAATATCTGTTGCTGTTGAGCTGATTCTGACTCACGGTGACCCCACGTGTTGCAGAGTAGAACTGCTCCATAGGGTTTTCTTGGCTATAATCTTTATGGAAGCAGATGGCCAGGCCTTTCTTCCGTGGTGCTGCTGGATGGGTTAACAGCGAAGCACAAACCGTTTGCGCCACCCAGCAACCTTCCAAAATCCATTGAAAAAAAAAAAAAAACCTCACTGCTGTGGAGTCAATTCTGACTAATCGTGACCCTATAGGACGGAGAATTGCCCAATAGGGTTTCCAATGCTGTTATCTTTACAGAAGCAAACTGCCACATCTCTCTCTTACAGAGCTGTTGGTGGGTTTAAACTGCCGAACTTTTGGTTAGCAGCTGAGCACTTCAACCACTGCACAACCAGGGCTCCCCATAATCCAATCCTAAACCCAAACCCATTGCTGTAGAGTCGATTCCAACTCATAGCAACCCTATGGGACAGAGTAGAACTGTCCCATAGGGTTTCCAAGGAGCGCTGGTAGATTCAAACTGCCAACTTTTTGTTTAGCAGCGGATATCTTAACCACTGAGCCACCAAGGTTCCCAAAATCCAACAGCAGTCTCTAATGTTTGGAGGCACAAGTTTCCCCACTGGCTGCCCACTTGTGTTGTCAGTAACTGGTGTCCACCCTGGCTGTACGTCAGAATCACTAGATGCCCAGACCTCACTCGCAAATATTTTAATTCAGAAGATATGAGTGGGGCCAGGTGTTTTTTTGATGCCGGAAGGAGAAAAAAATACCTTATAGAAACATTCAGAACTGATGGTAATAACTTTCTTTCACCCTCTTTCTCCTGGGCACTCTGCCCACATCCCTGACACTAAATTCATGGTAAACGGATGTTTCAAATGTTTCTTTGAGACCAGGGAGAGACAAGACGACAACTGAGGCTTTTCACTGTTTAACACCTTCCTGTGGAAAGGCTGATTTTCTCCCATTTTAAGAATGACGACAAATCCAAAATATCTTAGGTGCTGTCCACGAAAGTTCAAGTGGGCCTACTATGAGGCCAAAAACCCATGCACATTGTCCTTCAAATTTCTAAGTATTTATTCAACGATCATAACCATTTTAAGTGGCCATCAAGGCCCTATAAATTCTGATTAGTCATGAGTGACTCCTAACAGCAAATGCAGATGCTGTGAGGCTCCTTTCTTCCATCTCCTTCCAAGAAATCAGAATAATTGTCTCACTTCTCTTTTAAAAAACATCAAAGAAACCTATGTATTATATATATATACATATATGCACATATATATGGTGGTCCTATATGTTTCAGAGTAGAACTGGGCTCCATAGATTTTCATGGCTGTGACGTTCCAGAAGGAGATCACCAGGCCTTTCTTCTGAGGCACCTCTGGGTGGGTTTGAGCCCAACACTTAACTGTTTGCACTACCCAGAGGCATAATAATGTCATGAATACTTAACTCCAATTTCTTTCCACTCTTAAGGCCTGCTTTTGCTCAGGTAAATGGTCTAGCTCAAGGGTGTCCAGAATCGCCTAAGGCCCCAAGCCCAAAGATCTTAACACTCTTCCAGAGTCCTCTCCAGGATTTCTCAAATTTTCCATGGATAAGTACTTTTGGAAAGGAGGAATGGGGCTTGTAAAATGCTTTCCAGAAAGAATCACCTGGGGCACTTTTTAATCATACAATTAGCCAGGCTTGCCTCAGGAAACTGATTCAAGTAGATCTAAAAGACTCAAAATCTGCATTTTAACAAGAGTCCCACAAGATTCTGGGAAGCACCAGAAGCTCTAAAGAGCCATACAGCCCTTTTCCAAAGGTGATCCAAAGATATTATCTTCCAGGCATGGTGTGGTCTTCTCTTCCTGCCCCGCCCACCATTTTCCCTTTCATCAAAGTACCTTCCTTTCACCTATTCAAAGCAAAGTCTTTTCCAAACAAATCCAGTCACAGTGATTTCCCTTTTTTCCTGAATTCCTGCCACAATTCTGGTCATGTGACACAATTATTTGACCTTTCAAGGGTTCAATAAAGCTTGTGGATCATTAGATATCAATTTACCTTATTTATGCTTTCTAGGTAAAGTTCAGTGTTGCTAAGAGACATCAAGCAAGGTTAAATGGTTTGCAAATGTTCCTAAATAAGTGTGTCGAATGTGGTTCTGAAGACATGGTTATTAACTCAAAAGCTCCCAAGAGTTCACTGTACTTACCACTGAATGCTACAGGCAAATGACATCTTAGTTGTCTCACTAGCAAAGCAATTTATTTTGTAGAAACCTGATAATTACAAGCTTTCCCATTTCTTCTCTCTCATAAGCAGCTTACACAGTTAAGAGACATACTAAATAAAGCTGTCTCCTCAAATGAGCTGGTATTTGCCTTTAAACTTGTACCAAGAAAAAAAAAACAACGTGTTCCAATAGTAATTCAGCCAACTCTTCATTATCTGAGGAGGGATCTGGAGGACACAGCATTTATAATCCCAGATGACTCCCATTTCATCCAGTACTGTGGCAAATGCTGCCTCTTCATGGGAGCTGCTGTCCTTGCTTGAGAAAAGGTAGCAAAACACTACATGAGATCATCTCCAAGGTCCCCCTCAAATTCTAACAACCTACGATTTGATGACTCCAAAGGGACTGTACTCATCTTCCCAGTAACCTCTGTTGCCAAGGAGACACAAGTTAGGAACTGTTAAGTGATTATCAAAGGGGCCAAAAAAGACTCTCTCTGGAGGGGAGAGTGGCTTTTAGTTCCTTCAAGGCCTCTCTAACATGTGGGTGCCAGATGTCCAAACTCTGTGGCATAGGATAATCTGGAGACTTTTGTTTTCATTTTGCTTAGTAATGTGGAATCTGGGGGCCACTATTAGGATTCAGATTCAGTAAGGTCTATGGTAGGACCCTGGAGCCCTGCTGGCACAGTAGTTAAGAGATATGGCTGCTACCCAAAGATTGGCAGTTTGAATACGCAAGCGGCTCCTTGGAAACCCTATGGGGTTAGTTCCATCCTGTTCTGTAGGGTTGCTATGAGTCGGAATCCACTCGCCGGCAACGGTAAGGTAGGACCCAAGAACTTGCATTTTTAAAAAGCACCTAATGCTGGTCCTGTCTCTCCTCTCACCCTTCTTCAGCCATGCCTTGTGCCTTCCCCCTTCCACTTGTGCTTTTCCCAAACAAAATGCTCTGTATTAATCTTTCAACCCTAACCATGCTTCAAGGCCCAGCTCAAATGCCAACCACTTCTTGAATCCTAAAAGGATTAACACCACTGAAAGGGACTTTCTGCTCTCCTGCATTCAGTGCCATTTGCAAACCTTTAGCTACAAAAGAATAAAAGGTTTTTCATTTCATCAGAGTCATTTCTTTGTGCAAATCTCATCTCTCTTACTGGGCAGTAAAATCCTTAATGGCAGACTAAAGCTCCCATCCATTTACTTCCTATAGTAAAGCACCTACAGTGTGTGAGACGCTTCATCCAACCCCACTGAATGAATGAGCGATCAAGCAATGAAATGAATGCATTCACATATGTTTCTTCCAACAGTTGCTGAGGCTAAAAGTACAGGAAACAGGAAAACTGCCCAGACTTTGTTGTAATTGTCTACAGTAGTTTAAGCACCATAAAATCCTTCACTTTCTTCATCTGTAAAACTAGAGGGTTTCTATTCTGTCCTATGGGTCGGAATTGACTCGACGGCAATGGGTTTGGGGTTTTTTGGTTTAGAGGGTTTCAGAGAATTTTTTAAAAACTTTACCAGAAATTCCCCTATGTCAAAAGCTTAACATTCCAGATGTTCTAACTTGAGCCTTTACTCCCCAGCTAACAGCACAGCTATCTACATCTGTATTATATGGGCTAAACTATTGTATTCCCAAGACTTACCAACTGATTAACCCTGCCTTTGAGGGACTTTGAAGGGATTTATGATGTGAGCTAATACAGGAGAAGATACCAACTGGTTTTACCCTTCTCTCACTTTAAAAATAATGTTTCACTTGAAAATTTCCAGCCAAAAAAAACCACACTAACAGTTATGAGGTGGTACCCATTCTAACAGTTATTTCACAAATATGCCAAATTCCTATAGAACTGACGAGAAAAAAAATCTATGACTGTCAAGTGCACTCTTTCTAAAAGAACAATATGGAGTTCAGAGTCTCCAATAACCAGTTTAACAGCCTAATTTTTAAAGTATATCCTAGCCTAAACCTCTACCAATAATCTGAATAGGATTTCGTCTTGGCATCAATCACATTTTGGATTATCACTTTTGTCAATTAAAGCAAGCCACAATGAATCTTTATATATTCTTCCCACTGCTCAATTTGTCGTTCATAAATGAATTAAAAACCTCCTGTGCAAAATGTAGTTATACTCTAGAACGTCTATACAGATGTCTTAAACAGCAATAACAATCTGAGCGCAAGCAAAATACACCTTTTTAGTGTGAGAATTGTCAGCTTTGAAAGCTAAACTTCGTTTCTCATTTTAAAAGCATGATTAATTTCTTTTAATCTGTCCTCAGGTAGAAACTAGGGTAGCAAAAGAGGCAAAGTTCAGGGTTTTAAATGATGTACAAAACTGGGTCGTGGCAAACAGAAGGCACCACCTTTGCAAAATCTTAACCCAGGTACACAGGACAAAGAATGACAGAAGTATTAAGAGTGAAAGGCTCCAAATAAACGGAAAACGAATCAATGCGTCAAAATACATTCTTAACACGACTTAAAAGAGAGAGACAGAAAGACCGTCTAGGCCATGCAAGCCACATGATCAACTAAGTGTCATTTTCTGCATAAAAATCTCCACAAATAGCATAATAAAAAGTATAGCCAACACAAATAATTTGCGGCCTTGGAAAAGGGACATTTAACATAGGTTAAGAGCGAGAACTACTGAAAGCACTCCATCCAAGGATCAAATGGGAACCTAAACACAGTGTTCCAGTTCTTACCATAGCGGCGCAAGCCCCAGGCAAGGCAGGGCAAGAGGAAAGGAAAAAGGGAGAAGTGACGACTGCTCCGGTAGAGGAGGACTTGCTTTCCGACCTGCCACCCCCCCACCCCCGGCCCCAGCCCCAGCCCCAGCCCCGGGCTTCTCATTCATTCCGCGCGGTCTCCCGGTGGCGGCCGCGCGTTTGCTGCCACGGCGTTCTCCGCGGGGAACCGCCGCGCACTTACCTGTTCGGGAACACGACCTCGCGGCGCCGGAGGCCGCTGAGGCCGCCGCCAGGAGCCTGGGTGATGCGGGCCGGGGGACCGCCGCTGGTGGGGACGACTGGCGGCGCAGCCCGAGGGCTGGCAGGCGGCGCAGGCCGGACGCGTCCCTCTGCAGCAAAGCCGAACAGAGCCGCCGCGGGCTCTGATACATGCCGGGTAACGCCGCCACCAAAGCCGCGGCCCCTAGCGCGCCGGAGGAGCGGAGCCCGGCCGAGGCCGGCAGGCCGAGCTGACCCTCGGGCCGTCCGGGTGGATGCTCCCAGGTCCCCTCTCACCCAGCCCAGGCCCTGGAAAAAGTCCCGAGAGGAAGACGCAGGAGCAGCGGCAGCGATACCATCTGCCGGCGGCTAGCGAGAGCCGAGGGTAACCAGCCAGCGCCGGGCGCTGACAAAGCGGCCGCTACCAAGAGGGAAGGGCGGTGGGGGGGAGAATCATGGGACGGGACCCCGGAGCCATCAGACTGAGGTTCTAGACGTGGAATAATACTGTTTTCAGAGGAAGGGAGTCTTAAGCTATTATATAAGGTGGCGTCTGTATGACGTTTAAAGTAACAAATATTTGTCGGAGTGATTTTAAAGAAATAAGCCTCCCCTTCCGCTGGCTGAAATGGAAGCGCCCACAGAATGGAAGTCCCGAGACTGCTCCACCGCTGTGGCCCAAGGGACAAGTATGTGTCCGAGTGGGATACTGCGAGTGTGTGCGTGCGCGTGTATGTGTGATTACAGCAAAGGGCGTCCGCCCCCGACCATTCTGGCAGGGTATGATTGTGTTAAACGAAATTAAATACCTTAAAGCACCAACTGTGTGCGAGGGCAACGGTGACTAAGACCACGTCCCTCTCCTCAAGGATGTTATACTCAGGCTAAGGGGGCAGAAGTGGCAAGACAAATCAAACCATAAAGCTCTACAAGGCAGATTAAGATCTGTGTAACAAGGTGCCATCGAAGGTTACAACATGCCAGGGGTGAAGGGGTGGAGAGGATGGAGAAACGTTTTCTGGGCGAAGTTGGGCGGTGATCAGGATGTTGACTGAGGTCTAGAACTCACACATGTGGAATGGCGGTGGGGGGGTGATTTATACATGAGAAAAAGCAAATAAGCAGAAAACCACTTGATGTGTTTGTGAAAACAACTCCTGTTTGTTATGTAGAATGAAAGCCAAGGAGTGAGAGATACTTGGATAGGTTATACTGTGGAAGGTAGAGATTATATCAGACTTAATGTGGTAGGCACTAGTGGGCTGTTAATGTTTTGTGAGACGGGAAGGGATATGGTGAGGACTGTGCTTTAATTGGATGTCATGTTCCTCTGGCACATGACAAGGTAGAAGGAGACAGGAGGCCAGGTGAGAGGAAAGAGATTCTGGACCTGCATCAGGTTGATGCTACCGGGAAAAAAAATGACTAGAAGAGCTAGCTCAGATAGATGGGGCAGGAAATGATGACTAACTGGGAATGGAAGTGGGGTGAGGGGGAGGGAAAACCTAAGACGGAATTCCTCTCTGAATGACGTGTGAGTTAGTTACAGAGTGAATGAATCCACAGAGTGATTGAATTCACAGAATGAATAGCTCTTTGACTTAGTAATGTTTTCTGTTGGTTTTCCCATGATGTTGTTGATTCTCTGTCTTGTGAAATTGGAAGCTTTTCATTAACAAGGATATTCAAAATGTTTTTCAGACCTGGGTTATATATCTAATACCCAGAGGGTGTGGATGAATCAGCTGGCACGGTTGATCTCAACTCCTGTGAAACACCTCACTGGCAAGTCATTAAACCCTCTTAATTTCAGTTTCCTTATCTATGAAACGGATAGAATCATACCTTAGTCATGAGGTGAAATAAAAGGTGATAATAAAATTAGTCCATAAAAAGTGCTTTGCAAATATGGCAAAATGTTGGGTGTAGAAGCTAGGTGGTGGGTATATGGATGTTCACTTACAATTTTTTTTTCTTGGAAATGTTCATAATAAAATGATGGGGGAAAAGTTCTTTGAAAAAGTGAAAGTACTGTTCAAATAAAAACTGTCATTATTAAAGGAATTCAGAGACCATGGTATCCTGGAAATAGGTCAGTAGTGTTATTTTTGTTATGTATTAAACACTCTGTCTTAGTTTTCTAGTGTTGCTATAACGTAAACACTACAAGTGGATGGCTTTAACAAAAAGAAATTTATTGTCTCAAAGCCTAGGAGGCTAGAGGTCCGAATTCAGGATGCCAGCTCCAAGGGAAGGCTTTCTTTCTCTGTCAGTTCTTCCCCTGGTCTAGGAGCTTCTCAGCACAGGGACCCCAGGTCCAAAGGACATGCTCCACTCCCACACTTCGTTCTTGGCGGTATGAGTCCCCTCTCCTCTCTGCTCAGTTCTCTCTTTTTTATCTCAAAAGAGATTGACTCAAAATACAACCTAATCCTGTAGACTGAGTCCTGCTTCATTAATATAACTGCCTCTAGTCCTGCCTCATTAACATCATAGAGGTTAGAATTTACAACACGTAGGATAATCACATCAGATGAAAAATGGTGGACAATCACACAACACTGGGGATCATGGCCTAGCCAAGTCGATACACATTTTTAGGGGAAACAATTCAATCCATAACACACTGTATACTTTAAGCCATCAGAAAAATATAAATTAAAACTTACTCACTTCAGAAAATCATTTGGTAGACATTTATTGAGTACATATACTGTGCCAGTCTCTATGGTAGGACGTACAAAGATAATCTGAACAAACTCTGTTCACAGTTTAGTGGGTGAGACGTTGGATAAACACAAATTCTTATAATTATCTGATAGTAAATACAGAATCATGATAATAAACAAGGTATTGTGGAAACACAGAAGAGGAAATACCTAATTTCCTGAAGAAGTCATGAGAGGTTTTTGAACAAGATCCAAGCAGAAGGGGATCAGAGGGGGCATTCACAGAGAAAAGAAGAGCGAAGTGACTGTCTTAGTCATCTAGTGCTGCTAACAAGAAATACCACAAGTGGATGCGTTAACAAAGAAAAATTTATTTCTTTAAGCAAAGTAGGCTAAAAGTCCAAATTCAGGGAATCAGCTCCAGGGGAAGGCTTTCTCTCTCTGTCAGCCTTCTCATCAGTCTTGCCCCGGACTAGGGGCTTCTCTGTGCGGGGACCCCGGGTCCAAAGGACGCACTCTGCTCCTGGTGCTACTTTCTTGGTGGTATGAAGTCCCCCACTCTCTGCTTGCTTCTCTTTCTTTTTATCTCTTGTAAGATAAAAGGTGGTACAGACCACACCCCAGGGAAACTCCCTTTACGTTAGATCAGGGATGTGACCTAAGTAGGGGTGTTACAATCCCACCCTAATCCTCTTTACCATAAAATTATAATCACAAAACAGGGGACAACCACACAATACTGGGAATCATGGCCCAGCCAATTGATAACACACATTTTTGGGGGGACGTAATTTAATCCATGACATTGAGGAAAGGATGCATGTTCCAGGAACATCAAGTAACATACTTTGATAAGGCATTAAGTTCAGGGTGCCTGTAAGGGAGTGGCAGGAGATAAGGTGGAAACTGTGGGCAAGGACCAAATCTGAAGGGTTTTAAAAGGAGTTTGGACTTTATCCTGAAGATTCTGAAGACTAAGCAGATAGGTTGTTCTATTAGGCTTCCATTTTTTTGAATGATCATTCTGTCAGCAGTGTGGAAGATTGATTGGAGACTGGGCACAGAATTGAGAGCAGTGTAGGTGAGGAAGAGTACTTACTAGATCAGAATCTCCAGAGTAGGGACAGGGCATGTATACTTATTTAAAAAGAATACTATGCAAGGTGATTCTGATGCACACACTCATCTTCCCTCAATGCCAGCTCCCAAACAAATAAATTGAATGCAGTTTATTAACCAGTGGAAAGGAGACAGATACTAAGAACTATGAAGGAGACTACAGAGTTGAGAGACAGATTGAAAGTAGGGAGTATTATGAACTGAATTGTGTCTCCCCAAAATATGTGTTGAAATCTTAATACTTTGAACTGTAAATATAACCCTGTTTGGAAATATAAGTTTTCTTTTGCTACGTTAATGAGGTCATACCAAAGTAGGGTGGGCCCTAAACCTAATCACTTCTAAGTTATAAAAAGAGCAGAATAGATACAGAGACACACACAGGGGGAAGATGCCATATAAAGACAGACAGGTACACAGCAGATGCATTTACAAACACAAGGATGCCAAGGATTGCTGGCAGCTACTAGAATGGAATAGACAAAGAAAGACCTCCTCTAGAGCCACACCCTGAATTCAAACTTCTAGCCTCCTAAACTGAGAAAACAAATTTCTGTTCTTTAAGATCCCCCACTTGTGTCATCTTTTATTATGGCAGCATTAGGTAACTAAGACAGAGGGCAAGAGAGGAGAGGATAGAGTCTAAGGATGGCTTGGGTGACTGGCGGATAACGGTACCAAATAGGGAAAACAGGTGAAGATGCCACTCTCGGGAAGATAATGAATTCTGTTTTGAACATATGAGTGTGATACGCACTTGGAAAATCCAGGTGGAGACACTTTGTAGGCAATTGAAACTAGGGACTTGAAGTTCATAGCAGGGTCAGGGCCAAACACTTGGGAGTTCTGTAGTTGAAGCCATAGATAATGAGGTCACCCACAAAAGTGTTTTGAGTGAGATAGGAAAACTGTTAAGAATGGCAGCCCTATGAAATACCTACTTTTAAGGAGTTGTCATAAGTGAAAGAAACTTGAGACTTGGTCAGGGAGGGAGAACCAGGAACTTGGAAGTAAAGGAACAGAAAATTTCTAGTAGAGTGTAACAGTTGCAAAGGAGCCCCCAAAATCTAGGTGGTTTGCATAAGGAGAGGCTTCTGCCCAAGATGTAGGCCAAATTCCATTTTTGCTATTTACTGCTCAGTCTGAGCTGATTCTCAAAAGTCAGCCAGCCAGACAGAATACCTCGCCTCCCCTCCCTTCCTCTTACTCAGGCTGTCCTCCAAAGTATCCATAGATTAGCAAGATGGTAATTGACTCCAACTTTATGATTAACAAAACAATGCTTAAGGGATCTCCTAATTGTCTTGTGTCTGCTAAAGCATGATTTTTTAAATGTCAACCAATCAGAAATTTCTCCTTGTAAGTTCCTGAATTTTCTATACTTCTGTGAAAATTTCCTTTCCCAGGAGTACTTTTATGAATCCTCATGAAGTGCTGCCTGATCTGGGTTGCTCTGTTCCTCCAATAAAACTCTTTGCTTTAATTTTAAAAGAGATTCCAGTTTGCTCTGGAATCTTTGACACAGTTATAAATGTTCCTGTGATGCAATGAATTCCCTTGTTTGGCCTTTAACCCTTGAGGATTTGTTGGGCACAGGTTTACCTAGGAGTCCTGGTGGTGCAGTGGTTAACAGCTACGGCTTCTAGCTGAAAGGCTGGCAGTTCAAATCCACCAGCCACTCCTTGGAAACCGTATGGGGCAGTTCTACTATGAGTCACTATGAGTGAGAATCAACTCGATGGCAATGGGTTTGGTGTTTTGTGGGGGTTTTTTGGCCTATCTAGGGAGGCCACTCCGTAATCAACAAGGAGCATATGGACTGACTGATAAAAGCCTTGGAAACTTTAGGAAATAATATTAGAGTCATTATTCCATGTGTTGTAGGGGAAAAACATCATAAAGTTTAGTAAAGCAAAATATTTGGCATATATTCAAAAGGGCAAAAGTGGGAAGCGGACAACCATGCTGCCAGAGCCATGTCTGCCCAAGTCCAAGGAAATATCACAGAACAGACAAAAGTGGGAAAACGGACAAGCATGCTGCCACAGCCATGTCTGCCCAAGTCCAAAGAACAGTTACAGAGCCATCAGTATATATTAACATTATAAATGGGCAAAACCATTGAAAGCTTAACCTTTTCAGATTGGCTGGAAACTGTGATCCTACATTTTGAATCGTCTTTCTTAACAATCATTGGTACAGGTTTCAGTAACGAGAGTCAGGAGGGTCTTCATTGGTCCAACAAATTTCTACTCACTAAATGCTAATAGGAAAAGATAAGAGTGGAAAGTCTTTTGTGTTCTGTTTGATTGGCTTTATGTGAAAGTTTCCCTAAAAGATATTTTCAAGATTACCTTAGCTATTGTCTTTATACCTCAGGACCCAGTTGATGTGTCCTTGTGAGTCCTTGTGAGCCCAGCTCTAGCTGGGTCACATTCTCTATGCTCAAAGACAGGGAATAATAACTCCAATATTATTTCCTAAATCACCTGTCCTTGAGCATAGAGAATGTGACCCAGCTGGAGCTGGGCTCACAAGGACTCACAAGGACACATCAACTGGGTCCTGAGGTATAAAGACAATAGCTAAGGTAATCTTGAAAATATCTTTTAGGGAAACTTTCACATAAAGCCAATCAAACAGAACACAAAAGACTTTCCACTCTTATCTTTTCCTATTAGCATTTAGTGAGTAGAAATTTGTTGGACCAATGAAGACCCTCCTGACTCTCGTTACTGAAACCTGTACCAATGACTGTTAAGAAAGACAATTCAAAATGTAGGATCACAGTTGATCTAGCAGTTTTTAGCCAATCGCTGAAAAGGTGAAGCTTTCACTGCTTTTGCCCATTTTGTAATGTTAATATATACTGATGATTCTGTTCCTTGGCTCTAGCAGCATGCTTGTCCATTTTCCCACTCTTGTCTGTTCTGTAATATTCCTTGGATTCGGGAAGACATTAGCTCTGGCAGTATGCCTGCCCACTTCCAACCTTTACCTCTTTGAATATATGCCGAATAAAACTTTCTTTTTGCTTTACTAAACTTTGTGATGTTTTTACCCTAGAACAGGTCTCAGGGAGCTTTTCTGCTCTGAGAGCTGTCCTGGCCGAGGGCGCCCTGGTTGATGAATGAGGAACATGCTCTCTGCTTTGGAGACTTTTCCAGACCTTGCCCATGTACCTCTTCTTGACTTTGATCCTGAGTTGTATCCTTTTGCCCTAATAACCCACACAACTCTAAGTACAGTCTGTGAGCTCTGTGAGCTGTTACAGTGAATTAGCAAACTCAGCAGAGAAAGAGAGTGCCATAGGAGGTTGAGGAGGAGTGTTTCAGAGGGTTGATTTTATTGAGATTTTGTAGTTTGGTTTAAGGCAGGCTTCAGTGAGGAGACTGAGGAAGGATCATGATATAGTAATTCGGAAATGATGGGAACAGCAAGGTGAAGATTGTTAGGCCAGAGGTCCAAAGAGTCTTGACAGGTAAACTGTTGATACTTTCTATTAAAGAGTTGATGAGTCTTTCAGAGTTCTTGTAATGAACAACAAAGTATTTGCTTGGTTATGAATTTCCAGGAATAGTCCAGTTATGTTAATGAAAATAATGGAATTGTAAAGTCATGTTAATGGAGACAGTAAACCTGGGGTAGATGGTTTCTGTTTTCACAGCTGAGTACTTCTTGGTGTTTACTACTTCTTGGAGGACACACACACACACA
>NW_004444075.1:4636108-4638858 GCF_000243295.1 Trichechus manatus latirostris
ACACACACACACACACACACACACACACACACACACACACACACACACGAAAACCAAAGCCGTCGAGCGGGTTCGGAGTCATAGTGACCCTATACAACAGAGTAGAACTGCCCATAGGGTTTCCAGGGAGTGGCTGGTGGATCCAACTGCCAACCTTTTGTTTAGGAGCTGAACGTTTAACCACTGGGCCGCCAGGTCTCCGACACAGACTTACACAGGTACAAATAAAAAAAGCGAATTAATAAAAAACCTTCGCTTGTTTTCTGTAAAGCAGTAATAGACACCCAAACTGTCCAGCAGTCCATGACCAAGAGAAGTTAAATTTTAATCTCTTTTTAAGGCTGATTTACACATGGGCTGAAAGGAACCATCAGACTTTCTCTTTATTCCTGAGTCATGTTGACTAGGAAAATTAATAACAGACATCTTTCTTTGATTTTAAGGTTTTTCTTGTCCAGGAAACCAAATATTAACCATAAAAAGCCTAACCCAAACTGCAAAAGCCTGCCAGAAGCTGCTGTATACCAATGTAAATTTGTCTTAACCTGCTAGAAAAGGATAGTTGTCAAACCATTGCCTCCTTATTTAAATCTCAAAAAGCCTAATAGCTGCAGGTGGGTGGAGGGCCAAATTATTAGCAGCCAGATCAGAAGTAAACTGCTATCAGTTGATCTCAGTAAATGGGGAAGGTAGTGTCCAATCAATCATGTTAAGATTAGCCAATGGTTGAGCTTCTATATCTCTCCCTCCTCTTCTCTTTAATTAAGCCCCATTGTACCTAGCTTCTTAGAGCCATTTGCTTTCACTGGGATCAAAATGACCTCCCTATATGCATATGGAAACCCTGGTGGCGAGGTGGTTAACAGTTTGGCTGTTAATCAAAAGGTCAGCTGTTCAAATCCCCCAGGTGCTCTTTCGAAACACTATGGGGCAGTTCTACTCCATCCTATATGGTTGCTATGAGTCGGAATCAACTCAAAGGCAACAGGGGTTACAAGCATATAGAATAACTGCTCAGAATAAACCTTATGTTCAAATTCCAGTGAGTTTTTATTATTTTTAACAGTCATAACATCAAAGCCCAAGTATTTCATGATCTTGCTTGTAGAAGTTCAGGCCCAATGATGTCAAATGAAATGATTATTATTCCCTACCTCCTATCTATGGAGCAAACATTCTTTTGAATGATTAAAATTTTAAAAAATGGCAATTAGCTCAGAATAAAAAGTACATAGCTTATTCTTTAAAGATTAGTACGTAAGGCAAAAGATTTCTCATTATTTTTAAAGAACATTTGTTATTGAAATCCTCACAGCTTCAAGGAAGATGACAATTAGTATAGTTTTATCAGTTAGGATTTGTGTTTAGCTGGAAAGAAGCCTGAAATCATGGTGGCTTAAACAAGATAGAGCTTGTTTTCTTTCTTGTGTGAGACAGTATAGAGGCAGGCAGTGCAGGGCTGGTGGTGGTTGTCTCCGCATCATCAGAGATTCTGACTCCTTTGAAGGAAAAAAAAAGGATCACACCAGCTATGTGTTCCCATTTCAAAGAGCTATCCCTAGGAGTACCTCCAGAATTTCCATATGTATTTCATTAGTCATCCAGCCACACCTGTCTGCAAGGGAGACGGGAAAATGTGATCTAGATGAAGAGCACATTGCCTTCAAGAAAGCAAGACAGCCTGAAATTACATAGGCAACTAGCAGTTTTAGTTAGATAGAAGAACTAAGGAATGCATTGAAGTAAGCATATGATGATTCAAACTTAAGTGGTGCCTGATAAATAATACCAGAGTATGGAATACAGGAACACATTCACTTGCCGATTCCGTTGCAACCTGCTAGTCTAATCCTGCCATTTCAATGTTGGAGCCAATGATAATAATGATTAAAAACAAACACACTTTTCCCTATTTCATTCATTCTTATAACAAATCAGGGCTTTGAACTGGTTCTGAACGGTTCACAAGGGCATAGCAACCAAATCTGTTCCCTGTCAGATTTTGACCACAGTAGGAAACAAAGAGCAGGTGCCCAGCCTGCTCCCCTTTGAAAGTGTGTCGCTCTTCACAGTCCCGCCAATAGTCCAGTCTCCTGTGTAGATCCCCAAAATCTGAGGAGCCTGAAGCGGGAGATTGGATTATTGGCAGGACTATGGACAGTGACACACATTCAAAGAGGCATGGTTGGCTGCCATTTTTGAGAGAGGCACAGCTGTTTGTTTCCTACTAAGGGGCAATAGAGTTGGTTGCTATGCAATGCCTACACTGCCCTGGTGCACTTTGGCAACTACTGAATGTTCCGAATTGGTTCGAAGCCCTGTGACGAATATTTGAATGTCTCCTATATGCCAGGCACTGTTCTAGGTGCTTGGGATACATGAGTAAACTAAGCACCATTTTCTGCCCTTGTGTGGCTTACATTCCGGTAAGTATATAGACAATAAATAATAAATAAGTAAATATTTCGTGATAAAGATATGACTTATAAACTACAGTTTCTTGAGGGGGTCATTTAAAACACAAGCATTTTTATTTTTTTATTTTTTATTTTTTTGCCAATTCAACTTTTTATAGGTGTGCAACTTATTTATTTTTTTACTTGTTCTTTAATTGAAAGTTTACAGTTCAAGTTAGTTTCTCATACAAAACTTTATACACACACTCCTATGTGACCCTAGTTGCACTCCCATACTGTGAGAGCACACTCTTCCTTTCCATCCCAGATTTCCTGTGTCCATTCAACCAGCTC
>NW_004444075.1:4644057-4666048 GCF_000243295.1 Trichechus manatus latirostris
TTCTATTTGTTTGAGTTGTAAGGTTAATGTTTTGATTTTGGCCCTTTCTTCTTTTTGGATGTGTTCATTTATTGCTATAAATTGACCTCTGAACACTGCTTTTGCTGTGTTCCAAAGGTTCTGGTAGAATGTGTTTTCATTCTTACTGGATTCTGTGAATTTCTTTATTTAGTCCTTAGTTTCTTCTATAACCAAGTAGTTTTTGAGGAAGATATTGTTCAGTTTCCATGCATTTGATTTTTTTCCTTGCTTTTTCTGTTATTGATTTCTACTTTTATGGCTTTTTGGTCAGAAAAAATACTTTTTAATATTTCAGTGTTTTGGATTCTGTGAGAGCTTGCTTTGTGGCCTAATCTGCAGTCTATTCTGGAGAATGTTCCATGTACATTGGAAAAGAAAGTATACCTGGCTGCTGTTGGGTGGAGTGTTCTGTATGTATCTATGAGATCAAGTTGGTTGATTGTGGCATTTAGATCTTCCATGTCTTTATTGAGCTTCTTTCTGGATGTTCTGTCTTTTACTGAAAGTGGTGTGTTGAAGTCTCCTACTATTATTGTGGAGCTATCTATTTCTGTTTTTAATGCTGTTAGAGTTTGTTTTATGTATTTTGGGGCCCTGTTGTTGGGTGCGTAAATACCTATTATGGTTATGTCCTTCTGGTATATTGACCCTTCAGTCATTATATAGTGTCCTTCCTTATCCCTTGTGGTGGATTTTACTTTAAAGTCTATTTTGTCAGAGATTAATATTGCCACTCCTACTCTTTTTTTCATTGTTGTTTGCTTGATATATTTTTTTTCTATCGTTTGGGTTTTAGTTTGTTTGTGTCTTTGAGTCTAAGGTCTGTCTCTTGTAGGCAGCATATAGATGGATTGTGTTTTTTTATCCATTCTGCCACTCTCTATCTCTTTATTGTAGCATTTAGTCCATTTACTCTGAGCATAATTATTGATAGGTATGAGTTTAGTGCTGTCATGTTGATGTCTTTTTTTGTGTGTGTTAACAGTTTCTTTGTTCCACTTATTTTTCTGTGCTGAGTTGTTTTTCTTTACGTATTTTCTTCTCATCTTTTTCATTGTTGTTGATTGTGTATTTGCTGAGTCTTTATATTTTTCTTGTTTTTTATTTTGATGTGTAGGATTGTTAGTTTCCTTTGTGGTTACCTTAATATTTACCTCTATTTTTCTAAGTTTAAACCAGTCTTTTATTTCTTGATATTGCCTTGATTTCCTCTCCATATGAAAGTTCTATGACTACATTATTTAGTCCCACTTTTTTGTTTTAATGTTGTTGTCTTTTACATATTGATGTCTCTGTTTCCCTATTTTCAGTGTTTTAGCTCTGATTTATTTTTGTGACTTCCCTATCTGGGTTGATATCTGGTTGTTCTGTCCTGTATTCTAGTCTTGGGTTGTTATCTAATGTTACTGATTTTCTAACTGGAGGACTCCCTTTAGTATTTCTTGTAATTTTGGTTTGGTTTTCGCAAATTCTCTAAACTTCTGCTTATCTGGAAATGCCGTAATTTTGCGGTAGATGACTTTTCATTTATCCCTAGCAGCTCTTAAAATTCTCTCTTTTTCTTTGGTTTCAGTAGGTTTGATTATAATATGTCTTGGTAACTTTCTTTTGGGATCTACACTGTGTGGGGTTTGATAAGTCTTCTTGGATAGATATCTTCTCATCTTTCATGATATCAGAGAAGTTTTCTGCTAAAAAATATTCAACAATTCTCTCTGTATTTTCTGTTATTCTCCCCTGTTCCGGTACTCTAATCACTGTTAGGTTATTCCTCTTGATAAGAGTCTCACATAATTCTTAGAGTTTCTTCATTTTTAAAGTTCTTTTATCTGATTTTTCCTAAAATAAATTTTTGTCAGGTTCTTTATCTTCAATCTCACTAATTCTGACTTCCCTTGCCTCATTTCTCCTCCTATGACTTTCTATTGAGTTGTCTAATTCTGAAATTTTATTGTTAATCTTTTGGACTTCTGCTTGCTGTCTCTCTATGGATTCTTGCAGCCTGTTAAATTTGTCATTATGCTCTTGTCCAACCTTCTTAAGTTCCTTTGTTGCTTCGTCTGTGGTCTGTGTGTTCCTTGGTTTGGTCTGCGTTTTGCATGATCTCCTTCCTGATCTCTTGAAGAGCTCTCTATATTAATCTTGAATTCTACCTCTGGTATTTCCAAGAAGTTTGCTTCCTTTGGGAGGTTTCTTGGTTCTTTATTTTGGTTGCTTGCTAAAGCCATCGTGGTCTGCCTCTTTACGTGATTTGATATCGGCTGTTGTCTCCAAACCATCAATAAGTTATCATATTCATTTATTTTATGTTTGCTTACTGTATCCTAGCTTCTTGTTTTGTTGTGATATGCCCAAATAGGCTGGTCATGTAAGCTACTTTGATTATTTGAACCTTTGAAGTTCTAAGGTCCTGTCACCAGGTGGTTAGAGCTGTTATGTGAGCCCAGGAGTCCATTTACTTTTCTTGTGTGGATGCAGCTCAGGTGTCCAGGTAGTTGGTCATCGAGTATGTGGTGCAGGCTCTCACCTACAGTCCTAGACAGGCAGGAGTGATTAGAACAGGCATAGATATCTTGCTGCAGTAGTGGTTCATGTGCTGAGCAAGGCAGGGGGCTGACAGCTGCCCCCGAGTGCCTGGGTGGAAGGCGTGTCCCTGTTCCCTAGACTGCATAGGTAGATGGATTTTGCGGCTGTACTTTGGGCACCCAATGCTGTTGGCTGTAAGGACTGGATGGCACCACTTATTCTCGGACCCCTGTTGTGGGTGGCTAGGTGGCGTGGATAGAGCCAAGAGTCCTCAGGCCCCTGATGTGGGTAGGTGGGGACCCTGCTTAATGGGTGTTATGGATTGAGTTGTGTCCCCCCAAAATATCTGTCAGCTTGGCTAGGTCATGATTCCCAGTATTGTATGATTGTGTTATCTGATGTGATTTCCTTATGTATTGTAAACTCTACCACTATAATGAGATTATATGTGATCTCCTCATGTGTTGTAAATTCTATCACGGATGAGGTTATATTGATGAGGTTGACAAGATTAGTGTCTTAATGCAATCTCTTTTGAGATATAAAAGAGAGAAGCGAGCAGAGACATGTAAGAACCTCATACCACCAAGAAAGCAGTGCTGGGAGCAGAGCGCGTCCTTTGGACCTGAGGTTCCTGTGCAGAGAAGCTCCCAGACCAAGGAAAGACTGATGCATCACAAGGACCTTTCTCCAGAGCCGACAGAGAGAGAAAACTTTCTTCTGGAGCTGATGCACTGAATTTGGACTTATAGAGTACTGGACGTGAGAGAATGAACTTCTCTTTGGTAAGGCCATCCACTTGTGGTATTTCTGTTGTAGCAGCACTAGATGACTAAGACAATGGGCAAGGTGGTGTCAAATGTCACGAATCTGCCATTCCCCCTTAACTGTTGCAGTTGAAAATAGGCTTTAGGTATATACCCTGTTGCATTGTGCTAATGAGGGCCTATGCTGCTGAAATGGGACCACACAGGTCTAGGCAGCGTCAAAAGGCATTCAAAATCTGTGGATCCCTTATGCCTTTGCCTAGGCAAAGGAGGTGTGCCTGCCTTGAGTTCCTGGCTTAGGGGAGCTAGCAGATTATTTTTTCCTGTTTGTTAATTTGTTCCCTCTCCAAAGCTGGAAGAATGGCTCGGGGCATGCAACAGGTCCTGCTTCCGGCTCAGGGTGCGTTGCAATAGCTGAAGCTGGACCGGGACCTGGAGCAGAGCGTGGAGGGGGCAGGTAAATGGGAGAGAGGTACTTCCCAGAGGAGGGAAGGGTTTTGTTGATCCCGTGTGGTAGGTTAGTTGCTTGTACTTAACTTTCACCAATTCCATGCTGCTTCTCCCTGGTTCTGGAGGCTTGAGCAGACTCTCTGCCACTCCGTTTCTCCTGATGTGGAAAACACGTCCCGAGCACTACTGCTTGTCTCAGCCTGTGTGTGCCAGCTGATCCAGCCTGCAGGGTGCCAGCCAGGTCAGGTCTGGCAAATCCTCGCTGTTTCTGAACTGTCTCTCCCTCTCCCTGCCACTGAGTCCAACTCCTCAACTTTGTGTTTGATATTCAGGGCTCCTAGATTTTCATATATAGTCGATTCACTTGTTCTTTTGGATGTTTGTTTTAAGAGTGACCACAAGAAGCATCTGACTACTTTGCCATCTTGGCCTCGCCTCCCTTTGCCCATTTTTTAATTGGATTATTTGTCTTTTTGTTGTAGAGGTGTTGGATTTTCCTGTAGGTTTTAGAGATTAGAACTTTGTCAGATTTGTCACAGCCAAAAATTTTTTTCCCAGTGTGTAGGTTCTCTTTTTACTCTTTTGGTATAGTCTTTTGATGAGCATAAGTGATTAATTTTTAGAAGATCCCAGTTATCTAGCTTATCTTCTGGAGTTTGTATATTGTGAATTATGGTTTGTATGGTATTTATGCCATGTATTAGGGCCTCTAGCATTGACCTATTTTTTCTTCTGTGATCTTTATAGTTTTTAGTTTTATATTTAGGTCTTTGATCTGTGTTGAATTAGTTTTTGTGTATGGTGTGAGGTATTGATCCTGTTTCATTTTTTTACTGATGGACATCCAGTTTTGCCAGCACCATTTGTTAAAAAGACTGTCTTTTCTATATTTAATGGAATTTGTGCCTTTGTCGAAGATCAGGTGGCCATAGGTGGATGGATTTACATCTGTGTCCTCAATTCTGTTCCATTGGTCAATGTATCTGTTGTTGTACCAGTACCGGCCTTTTTTGACTACTGTAGCTGTGTACTAGGTTCTGAGGTGAGGTGGTGCGAGTCCTCCCACTTTATTATTTTTCTTCAATAGTGCTTTATTTATCTGGGGCTCTTTCCTTTCCGTATAAGGTTAACAATTAATTTTTCCATCGCATTAAAGAGTACTGTTTGTATTTGAATTGGGACCCATTGTATTTGTGCATTGCTTTGTGTAGAACTGACATTTTCACAATGTTGAGTCTACTATCTATGAGCATGGTATGTTTTTCTATGTATGTAGGTCTCGTTGGGTCTCTTGCAGTAGTGTTTTGATGTGTTCTTTGTATAGATGATTTACGTCCCTGGTTAGATTTATTCCTAAGTATTTTATTTTTTTAGGGGCTATTATAAATGGTATTGCTTTCCTGATTTCCTTTTTGTCATTCTCTTTATTCATGTGTAGGAATCCAAACGATTTTTGTATGTTTATCTTGTATCCTGCTACTCTGCTGAATCTATTAGTTCCAATAGTTTTCTTGTGAAGTCCTTTGTCTTCTCTATGTATAGTATTGTACCATACGCAAACAGGGATAGTTTTACTTCTTTCTTATCAGTGTGGATGCCCTTTATTTCTTTTTCTTGCCTTATAGCTCTAGCTAGGACTTCCAGCACAATGTTAACTAGGAGTGGTGATAAAGGGCATCATTGTCTTGTTCCTGTTTTCGGGGGAATGCTTTCAGCCTCTCTCCATTGAGAATGATGTTTGCTGTTGATTTTGTATAGATGCCCTTTATTATGTTGAGGAATTTCCCTTCTATTTCTATTTGATTGAAAGTTTTTATCAGGAATGGGTGTTGGACTTTATGGAATGCTTTTTCTGCATTGATTGAGATGATCACGTGATTCTTTTCTTTTGCTTTATTCATGTGGTGGATTACATTGACTGGTTTTCTAATGTAGAACCATGCTTGCATACCTGGAGTGTTTTTAATTTTGATGAAGTTCAATGTATCTATTATTTCTTTTATTGTTTGTGCTTTTAGTGTCATATCTAAGAAATCACTGCCTAGCCCAAGGCTGCAAAGATTTACTTTTTATATTTCTTCTAAGAGTTTTATAGCTTTAGCTCTTCCATTTAAATCTATGATCCATTTTCAGTTAATTTTTTTGTATGGTGTGAGAAAGGGGTCCAACTGCATTCTTTTGCATGTGGATATTCAGTTTTTCCAGCACCATTTGTTGAAAAAACTGTTTTTTCCCCCATTGAATTGTCTAGGCACCCTTGTTGTCATGGATTGAATTGTGTCCTCCTAAAATATGTGTCAACTTGGTTAGGCCATGATTCCCAGTATTGTGTGGTTGTCCTCCATTTTGTGATTGTAATTTTGTTAAAGAGGGTTAGGGTGGGATTGTAATACCCTTCCTGAGGTCATATCCCTGATCCAATGTAAACGGAGTTTCCCTGGAGTATGGCCTGCACCACTTTTTATCTTACAAGAGATAAAAGGAAAGGGAAGCAACAGAGAGAGGAGACCTTGTACTATCAAGAAAGCCGCACTGGGAGCAGAGGTTGTCCTTTGGACCCAGGGTCCTGGTGCCTGAGAAGCTTCTAGACCAAGGGAAGATTAACGAGAAGGACCTTCCTCCAGATCCAACAGAGAAAGAAAGCCTTTCCCTGGAGCTGATGCCCTGAATTTGGACTTCTAGCTTACTAGACTGTTGGAGAATAAACTTCTGTTTGTTAAAGCCATTCATTTGTGGTATTTCTGTGATAGCAGCCCTGGATGACTAAGACATTTGTCAAAATCAACTGATCATAAATGTAAGGGTTTATTTCTATACTCTCAATTGTATTCCATTGATCTATATGTTTGTTCTTATGCCAGTACCACACTGCCTCAATTACTGTAACTTTGTAGTAAATTTTGAAATCAGGAAGCTTGAGTCCTCCAGCTTTGTTCTTTTTTCAAGATTGCTTTGGCTATTCTGGGCCCCTTGAATTTCCATATAGATTTTAGGATCAGTTTGTCAATTTCTGCAAACCAAAACAAAACAAACAACAACAAACTAGCTGGGATTTTGATAGGGATTATGTTGAATCTGTAAATGACTTTGGGGTGTATTGCCATTCTAACAATATTAAGTCTTCTGATCTACAAACATAAAATATCTTTACACTTATTTAATTCTTTAATTTCTTTCAACAGTATTTTGTAGTTTTCAGAGTATAAGTAAGGACTACCTGATTTTGCAGAAAGAGCAATGGCTTTGGAATCAGTGAGGTCTGGATTAGAATCCCAATTTTATTATGAGAAGCCGAGTGATGGCCAAGGTCCATCATTTTACCAAACTACTTTTTTTCATCTGTATAATGGGAATGACTACACCTATCTTATGCATTTTTTATAGTTAGATAGATGAGATAATAGAAATACTCCTAGCAATAAAGCCTACCACATAGTAAGTGTTCAATAAATATTAATTCCTCTTGGAAAATTTCTCATAGTATATCTTAGTTATCTAGTGCCGCTGTAACAAAAATACCATAAGTGGATAGCTTTAACAGACAGATATTTATTGTCTCCCAGTTTAGGAGGCTAGAAGTCTGAATTCAGGGTGCCAGCTGTAGGGGAATCTTTTTCTCTCTGTCAGCTCTGGGGTAAGGTCCTTGTCTCCTTTCAACATGTGTGGGGCCTGGTGTTCCTTGGAGATCACCACGTGTCCACCAATCTTCTCCTGGGTCTAGGAGGTTCTCAGTGCAGGCATCCTGGGTCCAAAGGATGTGCTCTGCTTATGGCTGTTCTTTCTTGGTGGTAGTGAGGTCCCTCTCCTCTCTGCTCACTTCTTTCCCCCTTTATCTCTTGTAAGATAAAAGGTGTGACTCAAGCAAGGGTGTGATTTGAGTAAGGGTGTGACATGAGTCACACCCTCTTGTAAGGCTGTGACTCAAGATTCACCCCATGCTGATCCTGCTTCATTAACATGTACAGGTTAGGATTTATAACACATCACAAAATGGAGGATAATCACATCAGAGCACAAAATGGAGGACAACAGCACAACACTGGGAATCATGGGTAGCCAATTTGACACATATTTTTTGGGGCCACGATTCAATATGACATACTGTTACAGCATCTCATGTTATACTGTTTGATTAATGTATGTCACTGTTTTATTTTTGTGTGAACCTGTATTTAGACTGTACACGCCTACCTACTCTTGTCCATTTTTCTCATTGTGGTAGCCAGACCAAATTTCCCAAAATTATATTATATTTCTGCCAAATAATTTCATCCTGTTGCTTACTCTATTAAGTCCAAACTTCTCTAACTTTCCAGGCCTCACTCTACCCACTCAGCATTCTATTCAGGGCAGTCTCCTCATTACAGAAATTGGACCAAGGATTCTATGTATAGCTGAGTGAGTACAATATAGGCAGCTGAACAATCAAGAACATGCCATCTCCCAGGCTTCAGGTTGAAGAATAGGATTTACGAGACAGACAATGCGCCATTACTAAGCAGATCCCCTCTTTATTGATGGGGTCCCTGGGTGGCGCAAATGGTTAAGAGCTCCACCACTAGCAGAAAACTTGGCAGTTTGAACCCACCCAGGACCTCGGGAGACAGGCCTGATGATCTGTTTCCAAAAGGTCACAGCCTTGAAAACTCTATGGAGCAGTTCTACTCTGCACACATGGGATCACCATGAATTGGAATCAACTGGACAGCAATTAATAACGACAGCAACAATAACTCTATTGATAGGGAAGCAGCAAAATATAAACTATCTTGGTTATACGGACAATTGACAAGATTAGAAATGTAGAATATTAAGACCAATAGTCGAAAGCTAGTCATTCAAAATGCAAATAAATAGCAGAGAAAATATTGTACTGTAATTATAAACATGATGGAATAGCATAATTTTTTACTAGAGTTACCATCAGTCTCTAGTTGACAGAATCCAAAGCCTACATGGCAACTAAAATTTATTTAAATCTTCAAACCCATGATAAAAAAAACTTACAATACACCCATCACTTTAAGTGACCGTACTAAGTTCCAGTCTTCCTTGAAGGTATTTGCTGGGAACAAGAAGCCATTTGAAGATTCTCCTTGGATATCTCTTTACAGCTAATGCAATGCGCTTAGATAGGTGTGAGTGCCTCAGTACAAACTAATGAATTCACAGGATCTAGATACTGACATAGGAGTCCCTGGGTGGTGAAAATAGTTACGTGCTAGGCTACTAACTGAAAGGTTAGGTGTTGAAACCCACCTAGAGGCTCCTTGGAAGAAAGTTCTAGTGATCTGTTTCCGAAAGTTCACGGCCATGAAAACCTTATGGAGCACAGTTGTACTCTGACACACATGGGGTTGCCATGAGTCAGAATAGACTTGACAACTTATTTTGTTTTAGATCTTGACACAGATCCTCTTTTTAATGGATTCTTGCCTAATAATAGTCATCCCACTCAGAGCTTCTAATTAACATGGTCTACAGTTTGTCCTGAGTATATGCTTATGCTGAATCTTGTCCCAAATATGGCCCTTGAGACAATATCCTTGCCAGCTTAAAATAATTATCCTTATGTTTTTACGTGTATTTCTCTTTGGTTTCTTTCTCAATTTAGGTAATGTGTTCCCCAGTCCAACCCCCATCTACTATATGCCATCAATTCTAAGATACATGAGGTTTTTTTATTATGGTTTTGTTTTTACATTTTAACATCTCAGAAATTGGAATTGTCTCTTAAATTCAATGAAATACCATAATTACGTTTACTAGAGATGTAAATTATAACTGATATTTTCCTAACCCTTTTAAAAAATAATTTATTTTGTTTATTTTTGTTATTGAAAATGTACATAGCAAAACATATTCCAATTCAACAGTTTCTACATGTATAATTCAGTGACACTGATTACATTCTTCAAGTTGTGCAACTCTTCTCATCCTCCTTTTCTGAGTTATTCCTACACCATTAACATGAACTCACTGCCCCCTACATTTCTTCTTTACCCTTTTGAGTTGCTGTTGTCAGTTTGATCCCATATAGATAGTTCTTTAAAAGAGCACAATGCTCAAGGCAGACATTCTTTACTAATTAAGCTAAATCCTGGCTAGGGTGAGTTAGGCCCAGCCTCCCCAAGCTGTGTTAATAACACCGTCATCATAGAGCCAGAGTCCTGGGTCCCAAAGGACACAAGTTCTTTGACTCTCAGGATGTTCTTAGACTCCTATGTCAGTGTTTAAATATCTTGTGCCCCAGTGTGCAAATGTAGTGATCACAATCTTACTTTTGGTCGGGCTTGAGCGTCATTTGTTTATGAGTCCAAGCTATTAGAAAATGAAATTCCTCATGTCTAACATTTCAGATATGCCCTCTCTTCCCTGCCTCCTTTTTTCTCATCCAGTCACCTAGCAAGCTGTGTGTTAGGGCCAGGACAAACTAACCACTCTGATTTTTGGCAACATTAGAGAGTAAGTCTCTGAGCTACTTGTCCATACAAATAATAACCAATTTATCTCATTATAATCAAACTTTGGTGTACTTTGTTGAAGGCCTTGTGTATCTATATATTAAAAAAACAGGAAATAATTTTTTCATGTATATCCAAATCTCCTACTCATTTTCATACCCATCTGTCAGATGTCTGGAGCCAATTTGACAGTCCTCCAAATTGTATTCTTAAATTTTCCATCAGCTAGTACAATAATTGTAGGGGGCATACACCCAAATTATTGGTAATAATTCTGACAAAGCTTTATTTAAAATTGAACCACAGCCTTCAAGCAGACACCATAATGGGATCTCACGAGCCACATGAAGCTCCACAATTAAAAAATTCCATCCATGGAAAATCGATGGGCAGAAATCTCTGTGTGGAAATCAAAGGAACAGCTAGGCTGTGATGTAACCATGAATGAAGACTGTGTGTCCACAGGGCCATATAGAGTTATTTACTTTGGAATTGACAACCCTTTTTGCAAGTCAGTAGATATTTCCAAACCTGGATGAACTGATTGGGCAGTAACAGTAATAACATTTTACACAGGAATTCTATCTGCCCACTAGTCATTTTCAAACTTTGAAAAGCAACAGAACATTTCTGTTAAGAATCAGAGTTTTTATCAATTGGTGGCTTGTAACGCTGATATTAAGTAAGTGTAGCTGGGGCCTAAAAGGCTGTAGGTTCCAAAGAGGGAACACTCTGCAACTGATGATAACGACAGAAAACAGAAATGACCAGAGTCAACATATAACGATGAGGTATAGTAGAGACCATGCAGGGCAGGGAGGGGCTTCTCAAACCTGATTAGCCCACAGGGCCTGACACAATCATAACATTTGTTTAAAATTTCTTGTTCCATCATAAAAGTGATTGCAGATTTGGTCTTCTACACCATAACACAATTATGTTCGTTTTAAATAAAATTATTTTAATCCTAAATCTTGGAGTAATATGTGTACGACTAGAAGATGTGCTGTATATTTTGCGTAGCTTCAAAGAATCTTCTGGCATGTTGCCGAGAACTGAACCTTTGTGGTGGGAGAGGCCCCGGTTAGTACTGGGTCCTGGAAAGTGGAATGAGATAGATCTAAGTTGAATTCCAGCCATAACATGTATAAGCTGCAGGAATCTGGGCAAGTTACTTACCCAGTCTGAGTTTCAGTTTACTCAAATAGAAAATGGTGGTAACAATGCCTGTCTTAGAGTAGCATTATGCATTTCCTGAGTAATAGCTCCTGAGTTTTAGCTGGGCACAGCACCACGCAGTTAAAAGACTACACCTTCTAGTTTTCTTTGCAGGGAGGTGGGTTGATATGACTAAATTTTTCTTCTTTTTTTTTATTGTGCTTTAGGTGAAAGTTTACAGCTCAAGTTAACTTCTCACATAAAAATTCATATACTTTTTTTTTTTGTGACATTAGTTGCAATTCCCACAATGTGACAGCACACCCCCCCACTTCTACCCCAGATTCCCTGTGTCTGTTTGACCAATTCCTGTCCCTTCCTGCCTTCTCATCTTCCTTTTGGACAGGAGCTGCCCATTTGGTCTCTATATCTGATTGAACTAAGAAGCACATTCCTTACATGTATTATTTTTTGTTTATTAATCCTGTCTAATCTTTGTCTGAAGAGTGGGCTTTGCGAATGGTTTCAGTTCTGGGTTAACAATGATATGCCTAAATTCTGGGGAACAAGTGCAAGAGGAAATGTTGCTTGGTACTTCTGTGAACGCTTCTTTCTAATTCTCTGTAATGTTTCCTTGAACATGAATGTGCTGACTGCAACTCTGGAGTTCCAGTTTTAACTATGAGAATGAGGATTATACTTTATGGATGGTGAAGCAAAGTGCAATGTCACTATATTCACAAATTCTTAGTGAAAGAACATTTGGAGCAGAGCACAGACCAGACACTTCTCATGGCATGATCAACAGACATTTATTATTTATTGAATAAACAGGACAGGGATGAATAGAACAGCACACATCATCATCAGCCTCGGTTCCCTGAAGTTAGGCTTGCATCCACAGGGTTAGATGGCATCCAAGCATGCCCCTGTTCATGTCTTGGGAGGAGAAAGCCTGAATTCCTTTCTTCCAGGATTAAATAGTAATTGGACAGCCATGTCGATGGGCCAAATAGCATGTACAGAGAATAGGTAGGGAAGGGGCAATAAAAGGGAGTAACAAAAGGTAAAAGGTGGCAATAAAAGTGGAAGGCCCATTGCAGTCAATGGACATCATTTATTGCCCCTACTCAGAGCATGCTAGATTTACTGGCATCAGAAGCATTCCTCTCCCCTTTACTCCACTAAGATAGAGTTCTGGGTCTCTTCAGAGGGCAATCATCTCCCCCTAAGCACATACTAAAGTCCATTAGTAGCTATTATGACCAGTAGCAGCTAGGGAGACAGTGAGGAGGCAATTATAATATAGCACACCTGTGCGTCCAGCAGCTGGGTAGTTGTACTAATGGCATAAGCAAGGGGCAAAGTGGGCAAATCACATCGTTACTGCTAACTTCATGGTAAGGATCAGCATGAATCCAATTTCCATCCGGAAGTGGATCCATTTCTCACCTTCCCACATCTCTTTCCCTGTCACCAGCTGCTCCAAGCAGCATTATCTCTCATCCCCAGCTAACTGGGGGCAGGTCAAGTGGTATCAGCCCCAAGCAAAGGGATCCATATGACTCCCTGGACTTCAGACAAGCTGGCCCTCTCTATCTCATCTCTGACCACCCAGGGGCAGGTCAGCAGGCATCAGCTACAAGTTCAGAAATCCACATGATTTCCTCCATTTCAGACCAGTCAACCCCTTCTCTGATCCTAGCCACCCCAAGCTAGGTCAGAGCGCACAAGTTAAAAGGACACAATCCTTCAGATGGCCAAATAGGCAGATGCCAGCTCTTGCTGACTCTCACTGTCCACCTACTGGGTTCATTAATTCCTTGAAACTACTCACAGAATCCATGGAGAGTACTATACTTTCAGTTACCCATTTATTATAACCAGAAGGATACAAATGAAGAAATGCACAGGACAAGGTCTGTGAGGGTCCCAGCATGAGAATTACATTGTCCCCTGGGACAGTACACCATCCTCCTGAGATTACATGCTCTCACCAATCCAGGAAGCCTCCAAACTTCCATTTTCAAAGTCTTTTTATTGGCTTCATTGTATAGTCATGATTAGGGGCTCATGGCATGGCCACAGTTGATTGAATCACTGAATACTCATTATTGACTAAATCATGGCCCCCTCCCTTCATAAGGTTAGCTGACTGGGTGGAATCTGTGTAGCCTCCACTCATTTGCACACATTTAAGTGTTTCCTGGCTGTTTTTAGAAGACAAAGACACCTCAATTGCTGGGGAATTCCAAGGGCTATCTTTCAGGAACCGAAGACAAAGGCCAAGTTGAGTTCTTTGTGTCACAGTAGTATTCCATATATATTACAATTTATTCATTCACCTATTGTCTGACATTTGGATTGCTTCCAGTTTTTTGCTTTTAAGAATAAAATTCTGTGAATGTTTATGTAACAGTCTTTGAGTGGACATATGTTTTCGTTTCCCTTGGGTAAATGCCTATGAAAGAAATTGCTAGATTGTATGACAAATGCACATTTATAAAAACTACCAAACTGGTGATAAAATCATTTTGATTCTCCTGGAATCCAGACCCACACAGGCCATCCACCCTTAGGTGTCCTTTTGAACCTTGAAGGAACTGGTTTCCTGGAGTCACCCTTAGGTCAAACAACAGCTTAGTAAGCAGCTTAGTGGAGACCATTTGGTCTTAGGCATTGGGTTCTTTTGGAAAATTATTCATGTGCTGTCAGTTTGGAGAAGCAGGAACTCCAGGGTCTGACTAGAGGCTGTTTTAGGATATACGGTGCCATGGATTGAATTGTGTCCTCCAAAAATATGTGTTGTAAAGCCTAACCTCTATGTTTGTGGTTATAATCCCATTTGGGAATGGGTGGTCTTTGTTATGTTAATAAGGTGGGATTAGTATAGCCGTGTGTCTTGAGTTGATCTCCTAGAACTGGCACACTGAATTCAGACTTCTAGCTTCCTAAACTGTGAGAAAATAAATTTCTGTTTGACCCATTTGTGGTATTACTGTTATAGCAGGACTACATAAATAAGACATATGGCATGTCTTTGGTGACTGTTTCTGTAACCTGCTCTGTGCTTTTAATGCTATCTCTTGAGAAATTAACATAACAATGACATATATAACCTGCTTTCACTGTCTCCTCTTTAAAGCACCCTCCCAACATGTCAGGTGACACTGCCCAATTCGAATCATATCTACTCACAATTAATATATTCTGTTACACTAATTTTTGGTGTTTCTCCAATCAATTTAGGTTTTTGACAATTCCTGACATCAGAAGTGGGACCTGTAGTGACTGATTGACATCCCCCAGAGCTCTGTTTAGACACAGATGTGACGTCTGCAAAAGCCCCTTCTGCTTACTGTCTCCACAGAGCATTTAGAGGCTGACTAGGTAAGCCCTCATAGATTCTCGAGCTCCGCTCCTTTTGCATTTGGAGCTTAAATCCAATATTTATTGTGAGTTCAGTGAGTTTGTTGTTTTGTAGCACTTAAAATTGTCTCAAAATGGGGTATGCCAAATCCAATAAAGCAGTGGATTTTCCTAGTGGAACCCAGCTCACTGCATGGCTAAGAACTATGGGTCTAGGTCTTGTTTGCATTTGGATTTTTGTTTGAGCTCCCTAACAACAGTTTGTCAAATCAGTGGTCACTTTGGGGTACATTCCAACTGGAGAGACTAGTATATTTAAGGTCTAAATTAGAAAACCATGGTGCTGAAACCAGACAGGAACAATGCGATGCCTATTTTGTTGGTAGTCTCAGGCTTCCAAATGTATTCAGGATTCTAAAATAAACTCTCTAAAAGACACTGTTTCAAAAAACACATTGATTGTAAGTTGTAAGAGACCGCATCTCCACCTGGCAGAATGAACTAGGTTTAGAAATAATGAAACTAAGTTTCATACGGTTATTACAAAAGGAACCCAAAGTTTTTTTTATTTTATTTTATTTTATTTTTATTGTACTTCAGGTGAAGGCTTACAGACAAATAGTTTCTCATGAAACAGAAGTACACATATTGTTTTATAACATTGGTTAACAACCCCACAACATATCAACCCTCTAACTTCTCAACCTCTTTTATTTTTTGGTGAAAATACACATAACCAAAGATACACCATTTCAAAAATGTCTACATGCACAGTTCAGTGACATTGACTACGCTCTTTGAATTGTGCTGTTATTCTCACTTAAGATGAAGGTTTACAGAACAAAATAGTTTCTCATTTAACAGTTACTACAAATGTTGCCCTATGACAATGGTTAACAATCTCACAACACATCAACAATATCCTTACTCAACCTTGGGTTCCCTATCACCAGCTTCCTTGTCCCCTTCTGCTTTCTGGCCCTTGTCACTGGACTCCTGTACCTCGTTAGTCTCATTTGGTTTTACGGGGCTGTCCACTCCCAGGCTAAACCGTGAACCTTGGAGGTAACTTCACCACTGAGCTAAAAGGGTGTCTGTGGGCCATATTTTCGGGGTTTCTCCAGTCTCTTTTAGGCCAGTAAATCTGGTCTTTTTTTTTGTGAGGTAGAATTATGCTCTACATCCTTCTCCAGCTCTGTCCAGAACCCTCTGTTGTGATCCTGGTCAGAGTAGTCAGTGGTGGTAGCTGAGCACCATCTAGCTGTACTGGACTCAGTCTGGTGGAGGCCTTGGTAGCTGTGGACAATTAGTCCTTTGGACTAATCTTTTCCTTGTATCCTGTTCTCTTCATTCTCCCTTGCTCCCGAAAGGATGAGACCAGTGGAGTATCTTAGATGGCTGCTCACAGGCTTTTAAGACCCCAGACACTACTCACCAAGGTAGAATGTAGAGTATAGGAACCCAAAGTTTTTTATGCCATGAAAATGTGTGGTCATGAGTTTGAGCACTGTAAGGGCCTCTAGGGCACTCGCCACCAACAGAAAGACACTTGTGTAGGCTAAGCTGGGACAGGAGATGGACCAGAGCATTAGACTGCCCACCGGCCACAAGAAAAGTCTTATGCAATAGAGGTACACTGTGAAACAAAAAGCTGACTAAACCCCACAGTGGAATCCCTGCTAGAAATTTTATTTGACTCTAGGAAACCTAAGTTTCAACCTAAGAGAATAGAATCTTTGACATCTAAGAGAAGTGAATCTGGAGCTCCCCCAACTCCTACCAGGATGCTGGTTTGGGATTCATGATCAAAAATGCTGTAAGCCAAATATACTAGAAGTAATTTGGAATTTCAGTGATCACTTGGGGAAAAGAATTCCCATCTTCATCTTTTTTCTTTCCATTTTGGGAAAATGAGTTCTCATTTGCATTGTCTTTTCTTGCCTCTTTGGGGAATTTTTGTTGGTGCTCAGATTTTGTCAGAGGGCCTGAGATGCCTCCATCTGAGACTCTGGGAAGTTAGTAACTTTTTTCTAGAATTTGTTTTTCTGTTGAATTGGGTTGATCTTACCAAAGAATTACTGTCTACATTTTAAGAAACTGGGTTCCCCATGTGCTTTGTTTTCTGTTATGTTAAGAGTATAAGCCTGGTGTTTGTTTTTTTTTTTTTGAGCTGGCCTCACAGACAGGTGAGTTTATGTGGTTTTTCTGTCTTGTTTTGCTCTGAGAGCTTGACTCTGATCTAGAAAGAGTGTTGTGTTTCACTCTTTCCTCAGGAGGCTGTGGCTGTCAGTTGCTGGTTTTTCATGAGGTCTTCTTAGGTCTTTGTTTTTAAATTTTTTCTTCCAAGTAAAACTGCTTCTTGCACCTGCCTTATGAATTGGGCTTTTAGTACCTACTTTGAGAAACTTTGATATAAATTGATCTATTTGAAAAATGCACTGACAAAGGTTGGATTGTTCATTTTGATTGGCATAACAAGGCCTTAAAAAGGACAAATTGTTCTAAGTTGCTCTTTAAAGCACACAGAAGATCCAAAAACCAAACCCCTTGCTGCTGAGTCCATTCTGACTCATAGTGACCCTATAGGACAGAGTAGAACTGCCCCATAGGGTTTCCATGGAGTGGCTGATGGATTCAAACGGCCCACGTTTCGGTTACCAGCCACACTGTTAACCACTGTAATAGGATAGTACCCATACAGAAGATAGGATTATAAAAATGGAATATTTCCCTTCCTCTGGATGGTATTATAGAATTAGATTATAATAGTCCTTCAAAGAATGTAATTCTGATCAGTTTAGTGATAAATAAGTATTTATATAAATTTAATAGTCTGATTTTTCTAGGAATTAACAAAAGTGAATTCATTCTTACAATTATTTTTATGTTCTGTACTATATCAACCTTAAAAGCAAAATCTTTCTAAGTAACTTAAGTTAGATATTGTACGAAATGAGTTTTATTTAAGGAAAAGGGGCAATTTTGTCTTAAAGTAAAACTAGTAGTTCCAGAATGGGAAAAATGGAGGCATAGGACAAACCTAGATGGAAAAAAAATGGCTAACCAAGAATTGATGGGTTCATTTACAAAACTGCTAAAGAGCTTAGGTATTTACTGGAGAGGTAAAAGATTATGATAAAGATAAGGCAAAACTGCTTACCAAGAGAATAGTTAAAGGGAAAGAATTTGATTATCTTATGTCTTTCAAAATACCTGGGCCAACTTAAACACATGGAAATGAATTGAGACTGACCAATTCTTTTCTTTGACTATGAGCTTCAGAGAGGCAAGGCAGGGCAAGATCAGGCCTCCTTAGTCCACACCCTCTGAGGCAGATGTTACTCCAAGGGATCTTTTTGAAGACCTAGGGCCCTCCCAGTCAGGTGAAGACCTTTTAAGTCAAAGAAAGGAAGATAAATAATGTGGACATTGATGAGGTTTAAAATAAGAAAAAACGCTGTCTTAATACAGTTATTAAAAATTGGCTCGATCCCTATCATAGAAGAACCATAACCAAGTTCTCTCTACTGTAGAGGAATTTTAAGAGCCAAAAGGTGGAAATCACAGTGAGAAACACCTGAAATGACATGGTAGGGTGGAATAGAGGCATTTTTTTCTAAAAATCTAGTCAATAAAATCTAAGTGTAGATTGAGGAAAATATGGGAAATGGTAAAGGATTGAATGAAAATATAGACTATTTAAACAAACTTTCCACCACTTGTCCGTCAGTTTGTCCTACTGTGGTGGCTTTCATGGTGCTGTTATGCTGAAAGCTATGCCACTGGTATTTCAAATACCAGCAGGGTCACCCATGGTGGACAGGTTTCAGTGGAGCTTCCAGACTAAGAAAAACTAGGAAGAAGGACCTGGAAGTCTACTTCTGAAAAAATCCGCCAGTGAAAACCTTATGAACAGCAGTGGAAAACTGTTAGATATAGTGCTAGAAGATGAGCTACTCAGGTTGGAAGGCATTTAAAATATGACTAGGGAAGAGCTACCTCCTCAAAGTAGAGTTGACCTTAATGACATGGATGAAGTCAAGCTTTCAGGACCTTCATTTGCTGATGTGGCACAATTAAAATGAGAAGAAATAGCTACAAACATCCATTAATAGTCAGAATATGGAATATACGAAGTACGAATCTAGGAAAACTGAAAGTTGTCAAAAAAGAAATAGAATGCATAAATGTCAGTATCCTAGGCCTTAGTGAGCTGAAATGGATGGGCATTGGCCATTTTGTATTGGAGAATCGTATGGTCTACTATGCTGAGAATGACAAATTTGAAGAGAAATGGCATCACATTCATCGTCAAAAAGAACATTTCAAGATCTATCCTGAAGTACAACACTGCCGGTGATAGGATAATATCCATATGCTTACAAGGAAGACCAGTTAATTTGACTATTATTCAAATTTATACACCAACCACTAGGGCCAAAGATGAAGAAACTGAAGACTTTTACCGACTTCTCAGTCTGAAATTGAGCAAACATGCAATCAAGAGGCATTGATAATTATTGGTGATTGGAATGTGAAAGTTGGAAACAAAGAAGGATTGGTAGTTGGAAAATATGGCCTTGGAGATAGAGACAACACCAGAGATCACATGATAGAATTTTGCAAGACCAATGACTTACTCATTGCAAATACCTTTTTTCAACAACATAAATGGCGACTATATACTACATCATGGTAAATGGAGAAAATATTGAAGTTGTCAGGATTTCATTTTACTTGGATCCACAATCAATGCCTATGGAAGCAGCAGTCAAGAAGTCAAATGATCCATTGCACTTTGTAAATCTGCTGCAAAAGACCTCTTGAAAGTGTTAAAATGCAAAGATGTCACTTTAAGGACTAAGGTGTGCCTGACCCAAGTCATGGTGTTTTCAATTGCCTCATATGCATGTGAAAGCTGGACAGTGAATAAGGAAGACTAAAGAATTGATGCCTTTGAATTATGGTGTTGGTGAAGAATACTGAATATGCTATGGATTGCCAAATGAACGAACAAATCTGTCTTGCAGGAAGTACAGCCAGAATGCTCCTTGGAAGCGAGGATGGCAAGACTTCGTCTAATGTTCTTTGGACATGTTATGAGGAGGGACCAGTCCTTGGGGAAGGACATCGTGCTTGGTAAAGTAGAGGGTCAGCGAAAAAGAGGAAGACCCTCAACAAGATGGATTGACACAGTGGCTGCAACAATGGGCTCAAGCATATCAACCATTGTGAGGATGGCGCAGGACCAGACAGTGTTTCATTTTGTTGTAGGGAACCGACTCAACGCCACCTAACAACAACAACAAAATCCACACGGACATCACTGGATGACATACACAGGAATCAGATCGGCTACATCTGTGGAAAGAAATGATGTAGAAGCTCAATATCATCAGTCAGAAAAAAGTAAGGGGCAGAGTGTGGAACAGACCATCAATTGCTCCTAGAAAGTTCAAGGTGAATCTGAAGAATATGTAAACAAGGTCATGAGAGCCAAAGTACAACCTTTAGTATATTCCACCTGAATTTAGAGACCATCTCAATAATAGATTTGTTGCTTTAAATACTAATGACCAAAGCAGAGGGTCAGTGAAAAAGAGGACGACTTTCAAGGAGATGGATCAACACAGTGGGTGCCACAATGGGCTTAAATATAGCAATGATTGCGAGGATTGTGCAGGACCAGGCAGTGTTTCGTTCTGTTGTACATGGTGTCGCTATGAGTTGGAACAGACTCAACAGCACCTGAACTTTACTTCAACAGTAATAATGTTTTGTGGTATATAGGCTTAAAAAAATTTCCTAGATCTTTAGGTAACTTACTGATATAAACTGAGTTAATAGATATTCATTATAATTTAAGTTTATATATTTTTGCTTTTTATGCCACAGAGAAAGTTTATATGTGTATTTAGGTCTGCTAATGAGAGTGTTCATTTTTGCCAGTTAAAGCATTGTACTATACAAGATGTGTAACAAAGACAGAAAGTTTAAAAGGTTTATTAATTGGGAATTTATTTCATTTATTTTTATTTTATTTAATTTATTTAATATGGTCAAAGTTTTTTATCGGTCGTGGCTAAAATTTGATGTATTAATTTATGAGATTCTTACAAGTTTTTAGGGTCAAATAGCATATAAACAAAAAATTGGATTTCTTGTTGTTAAAATAACATATTTAAAAAAATATTATTGGGTTGAAGAGTTAATTTTATCCTTTGTGTAATCTGCCTTGAAGGCAAGGGTTTGGCATCTCATTAGAATAAATTACTGGGTTCATGCTGAAAACCAAGCCACAAGTATTGTTTCTTGGTGACCTGTGATAAACTACCGACAACTTTTAAACTTTTTGGAAAGTCACAAAAGATTTGTTCCAGCCAGCCAAGCTGCAACAATTGGCCTCTGTTCATCCAGAGCAGCAGAAGAAAGGAGAGCCAGGTGGAGGAGAAACTAGACTCCATGTCTGATTACCTCCACTAACAGCTGTCTCCTATGCCATGATGCCAGAAGAATTGGATGGCGCCCAGCTATCATTATCGAATGTTTGTGATCCAAGTTTCTGTAGCAGAATCATGATCAGAAGGAGGGAATGACAAGATTGTTTTGATTGTCCTGGAATCCAGATTTCTGGGTTTATGGAATTGGGGTGACCTACCCAGGCCATCTGCCCTTAGGTGTCCTTTTGAATCTTGAAGGAATTGGTTTCCTGGAGTCACCTTCAGGTCAAACAATAGCTCAGTAACCACCTTAGTGGAGACTACTTGGCCTTAAACATTGGGTTCTTCTGGAAAATTATCTGTGTGCAGCCAGCTTTGAGAACTGGTAGCACATAGAAACAGGAACTGAAGCAGAAACTCCAGGATGTGACTAGAGGCTGTTTTAGGATGTATGGCTTATCCTTGTTGACTGTTTCTGTAAACCTGCCCTGATGTTATCTCTTGAGAAATTAACATAACAATGACCTATGTACTGCTTTCACTCCCCCCACTTCTGAGTGCCTTCCTGAAAGTTCAGGTGATGCTGTCCAATTTGAATCATATCTACTCATAATAAATATATTCTGTTATGCAAATTTTTGGCATTTCCCAAGCAATTTAGGGTTTTGACACTGGTTTTCAAGTGGTTGTCAGTTAGGAGGGCAGAGAGCTTCATTCTCAAAAGGTGAGCTAAAGGTTTGTTTTTTAAGTAAAATTATTTTCTATTATTATTAATTTTAATTTTTAAAAAATTTAT
>NW_004444075.1:4666687-4669306 GCF_000243295.1 Trichechus manatus latirostris
AAGATAAGAGTGGAAAGTCTTTTGTGTTCTGTTTGATTGGCTTTATGTGAAAGTTTCCGTAAAAGATATTTTCCAAGATTATCTTAGCTATTGTCTTTATACCTCAGGACCCAGTTGATGTGTCCTTGTGAGTCCTTGTGAGCCCAGCTCCAGCTGGGTCACATTCTCTATGCTCAAGGACAGGGAATAATGACTCTAATATTATTTCCTAAATCATTGTCAGACTAGTAAGTCTGGTCTTTTTTTTTTTTTTTTTTGTGAATTTGAATTTTGTTCTATATTTTTCTCCTGCTCTGTCTGGGATCCTCTATTATGACCCCTGTCAGAGAGGTTGGTGGTGGTAGCCAGGCACCAGCTAGTTCTTCTGGGCTTAGACTGGTGGAGGCTGTGGTTCATGTGGTCCATTAGTCCTTTGGGCTAATATTTTCCTTGTGTCTTTGGCTTTCTTCATTCTCCTTTTCTCTGAATGGGATGGGACCAATAGATGTATATTAGATGGCTGCCTGCAAGCTTTTAAGACCCCTGATGCTACTCACCAAAGTAGGATGTAGAACATTTTCTTTGTGAACTATGTTATGCCAATTGACCTAAATGTCCCCTGAGACCATAGTCCCCAGCCCTCGACCTCAGTAACTCAGTCCCTCAAACTGTTATAAATTTTTACATAAGTGAAACACATAAGTGAACGCAGTCTCACTTTAAGACATTCAATCATTCAAATAACAAAGGAACAGCCTCCCTCCTATTGTCTCCTCCTCCAGATAACTCTTATTAGCAGCTTCCTGGGATGGAGCTTGCCTAGAGCACCGGAGAGAAGCTCAGGCTGTGGAGAAATGGACGGGAGAAAAGGTGTTTGAGAGGGGTAGCAGCACTGGAGCAAACAGGGCCTCTTTCACAATTTCCCCTTGGCTTGTTGTTAGCTATGAAAGAACTGCTTTTCTGCCTTTTGGGAGTAATTATGTTTAAAGAAGGGCTGATTATTTAGAAACAGATACTCTTTCTCCTAGACTGTATAGTATTTGATAAAACCCATTGCCATCAAGCCGATTCCGACTCATAGTGGCCCTATAGGACAGAGTAGAACTGCCTCATAGGGTTTCCAAGGCTGTAATCTTTATGGAAGCAGACTGGTACATCTTTCTCCCGCAGAGCAGCTGGTGGATTTGAACTGCTGATCTTTTGATTAGCAGCTGAGCGCTTAAAGCACTGCACCACCAGGGCTCAGTGTTTGATAAGCACAGGTAAATTCTTGCTTTAGGTGTTCATTTTTTTCTAGACCCCATGCAATCCATAGCAAAAGAGGCTTAAGTCTCTTTATGTCTTTACATTCCTGTCACCTCTTCCTGAGCATACATTCCAGATGGAGATTTAACAAACAACACATTGTAAGATGTGGGTATCAGCCATTACGTGTTCTGTTTTCAAAACGGTAATTTCTTCCCAACTTTATTCTGTAATTCTCAGCGCATTGACTATTTGCTTTTTTATATGAGAAATGGAAAGCCATTGGCGGGTACGCAACAAAGTGCATGACAACATCTGATTTATGTTTTTAAATATAAATTACAAGTTGAAAAACATAAAATAGAGAACATTTGGTCACTCAGTGGAGAATGGGTTGTCAGGGTGTGACCAGAAGAGAATCAGACTCAGCTACTCCCCAGCGACCCCTTAGCTGGAAACTGTGGTTTCCAGGGAAACAGCAGGAGCTAGAGACTCTCTGCCTTCAATTACTCTCTCCTTACCTGTAAGGATCTTTTCTTTCTGGATCTCAACACTGTAGGAGAAGCCAGTGGGTGTGTGAAGAAAGCAGAGGGACCACAGGACAACTTGGGACTCAGGGCCCCAAAGGTTGGGCAAAATCTTTTCTCAGCTTCTTTTCTAGATTTGGGGAAGAGGACAGTGAGGAGAGACTACATTTGACTGTGGATCTCTGGGCACTTTGAAGGTCTTAGTTGCATGTGTGATGACTCAGTTACTGGGTCACAGGATCTGTGTCACCAAGTCGTATAATCTCCAACAGAGACTGGGAAAATATTAATAGATGATAATGAAAATGACAATGAATAATGAAATGTGAGCAAAATATCAATGAAATTAAAAAAAAATCCACTGGGTTTTTATTTTATTTTTTAAATCAAGGAAGTAAGAATCATTTTCAATGAAATTAGAAAATATGAAACTATCTACACTACCATAATACTTGGAAAAGTTATTAAAACAGGATCTTATTTTCCATAACTCACTCAGTCTGAAATAGAACTTTGAACAGTTCTATAACTATTAAGGAAATTGGATTTATTATTTAAAAGCTCACCAGGCCTGGGTGTTTTCCCTGGAGAATGCTACTGAACACTTAAAGAATAATTAACACCAATTCTACACAATCTCTTCCAGAAAATAGAAGAGGAGGAAACACTTCACAATTAATTTTATGAAACTAAAAACCACCAAAACTAGGCAAAGACAGTGCAAAAGAATGAACACTGTTATGGGTTGAATTGTGTCCCTCAAAAATATGTGTTGTACAGCAACTCAAAAGGTTTGATGGGAAGCCTAGGCGACAGTGAGTTGAAGACAATGGTGATGGAATAATTTGGAAAAGGATAGTGAGAATAG
>NW_004444075.1:4669406-4676551 GCF_000243295.1 Trichechus manatus latirostris
GGGTTGTTAACCAATGTCATAAAACAATGTGTATACTGACTGTTTAATGAGAAACTATTTGTTCTGTAAACCTTCACCTTAAGTACAATAAAAAAAAAAAAATGTGTTGTAAATCCTAACCTCTATGCCTATGATTATAATCCCATTTGGGAATGGGTTGTCTTTGTTATGCTAATGAGGCAGGATTAATGTAGGGTATATTTGAGTCAATCTCTTTTGAGATATAAAAGAGATTAAACAAGCAAACTAGGAAGCAGAGATGGGGAAAGAGAGATGCTGAGCCACATGAAAATCACCTAGGAGCAGAACCTCAAAAGAGACAAGGAACTTCCTCCACACCCCACAGAGAAAGACTTCCCCTAGAGTCGGCACCCTGAATTCAGATTTCTAGCCTCCTAAACTGTCAGAAAATAAATTTGTTTGTTAAGGTCACCCACTTGTGGTATTTCTGTTATAGCAGCACTAGATAACTAGCCCTGGTGGTGCAGTGATTAAGAGCTCAGGCTGCTAACCAAAAGGTTGGCAGTTTGAATCCACCAGCTGTTCCTTGGAAACCCTATGGGGCAGTTTCACCTGTCCTATAGGGTTGCTATGAGCTGAAATTGACTCAGTGAAAACGGGTTTAGATAACTAAGACAAAAACTACAGGCCAATATCCTTCATGAGTACAGGTGCAAAAATACTTAACAAAATATTAGCAAATAGAATTCAGCAACATATAAAAAGAGTTATATACCATGACCAGGTGGGGTTTATTTCAGAGATGCAAGACTAGCTTAATATTTGAAAATCAACCAATGTAAACCACATGTTAACAGGAAAAACCACATGAACATATCATTTGATGCAGGAATAGCATTTAACAAAATTTAATACTCACAATGAAAACTCTCAGAAAAACAGGAATATAGGGGAATGTCCTCAACTTGATAAAGAGCATGTACAAAGAAACTGTACCTAACATTATACTAATTTAATAGTGAATGCTTTCCCCCTAAGATTGGGAATAAGGCTAAGATGTAAATTCTCACCACTTCTTTTGAATTATAGAACTGGAAGTTCTAGTCAGGGCAGTAAGGCAAGGAAATAAAAGGCATACAGATTGCCAAGGGAGAAATAAAAATGTTTCTATTTGCAGATAACATAATTGTTAAATTATGAAAATCCCAAGGAATCAACAAAACCACTCCTAGCACTAATAAGTGAGTTTAGCAAAGTCACAGGTACAACGTAAACATACAAAACTCAATTGTATTTCTATATACTAGCAATGAACTTGGGGACACCAAAATTAAAAATACAATACCACTTACAATTGTTTGGAAAAAAAAATACTTAGATGTAAATCTAATGCAACATGTACAGGAGGTGTATGCTGAAAACTACACAATGTTGATGAAGGAAATCAAAGAAGATATAAATAAATGGAGAAGCATACTGTGTTCATGGATTGGAAGATTCAACATAGTAAAGTTGGCAGTTCTCCTTAAATTGATCTGTAGGTTTAACATAGTTTCCATCAAAATCCCAACAAGACTTTTAAGATTTATTTATATGGGTTCAAATTGACAACAGCAACTCAAAAGATTAGATAGGAAACTTAGGGGGCAATGAGTTTATGTTAATGTGGGAGGAACAACTCAGAAATGGAGAGTGAGAATGGTTGCACAACTTCAAGAATGTAATCAATGTCATTGAATTGGACACATAGAAATTGTTGAATTGGTATACATTCTGCTGTGTATATTCTCAACAACAACAACAATAAATTATAAAAATATGCCCGCAAGATTTTTTTTTCTAGATGTAGACAAGATTATTCTAAAATTTATTCTGGGCAAAATAGCTTTATTTTTGATTAGCTAAAACAATTTCAAAAAAAAAAAAAGAATGAAGTAAGAGAAATCACTTTATTTAAAAACTTAGTATATAGTTATAGTAATCAAGACTGTGCAGTACTGGTGGAAGGATAAAAAGTAAATGGTACAGAATAGAGAATCCAGTAGTAGACCCACACAAATATGCCCAAATGATTTTTGACAACGATGCAAAAGCAATTCAATGGAGGAAGGATAGCCTTTTCAACAAATGGTGCTGAAGCAATTGCACATTGACAGGCAACAAAATGAACCTCACCTAAGCCTTATACCTCATACAAAAATCAACTGGAAGTGGGTTGTAGACCTCAATGTAAAATGTAAAACTATAAAACTTTTAGAGAAAAATATAAGAGAAAATCATTGGGATCAAGGACTAGGCAAAGAGTTCTTACACTTGACACCAAAAGCACAAGCCATAGGAGAAAATTTGAATAAATCGGACTTCCTCAAAATTAAAACTTTTGTTCCACAAGACTGTTGAAGGGACGGAAAGACGAGCTACACGATGGAAGAAAATGTTTGCAAACCACATATATAAAAAAGGACTAGTATCTAGAATATATAAAGAACTCTCAAAACTCAATAGTAAAAAAGCAGACAATCCAATCAGAACATGGGCAAAAGACATGAAGAGACATTTCATGGAAGATATACAGATGGCAAATAAACACATGAAAAATGTTCAACAGCTTTAGTTATTAGGAAAATGCAAATTAAAGTCACAATGAGATATGACTACATATCTATCAGAATGGCTAAAATAACAAATAGTGACAACAGGCAAGGATGTGGAGAAACTACATCACTCATATTCTGCTGGTGGGAATGTAAAACTTTATAGCTGCTCTGGAAAACAGTTTGACAGTTTCTTATAAAACAAACATGCAATTACAATATGACCCAGCAATTGCTCTCCTGGGTATTTATATCAGAGAAATGAAGACAATGTTCACACAAAAACCTAAACATGAATGTTTATAGCAACTTTATTAATAATAGCCCCAAACTAGAAACAACCCAGCTGTCCTCCAAGGGGTGAATGGTTAACTGTTATAGCTATACAATGGAGTGCTACTCAGCAATAAAAAGTACCAACTATTGATACATGCCAACAGCCTAGATGAATCACCAGAGAATTATGCTGAGTGAACAAAAGCCACTCCCAAAAGGTTACATACTGTAAGCCTCCATTTATATAATATTCTTGCACTCACAAAATTATAGAAATAGAGAATAGATTAATGGTTCCAAGGTTTGAGGAGAGAGCGATTGTATGAAGGAAGAGGATGTTGCTATAAAAAGGCACCATGAGGGATCTTTGTGGTAATGGAAATGTTCTGTATCCTGACTGTACCTCTATCAATATTCTGGTTGTGAGACTGCACTATAGTTTTGCAAGATGTTACCATTGGAGGAAACTGGATAAAAGTACAGGGGATTGCTCTGCATTATTTCTTAACAACTGCATGTGAACCTACATTTACCTCAAAATGAAAACTTATGTTAAAAAAAGGGGGGGAGGGGTGGATACAATCTGCTTGCTATTTTAGCCAGTTCTCTGTCTCCGTTTCTTGGCGTTTGCCTTGCATGTTAGGGAGGCATTGTATTTGCTCTCTTCCTGAGCCCTAGGGAGCTATTTCAGTTTACCACAAAGTGCTTCTGATGGCTGCTGTAAACGTGTCAAAGGGATCTGCTGCTTGCCAGCCCCTATGGGAAGCAGCACAAACATTTCCTTAGCAGATCTCCATGATTTTAAGTGGTTAAAGCTGGTAACAGGGACATCAGTGAATTACAACATGAATTCCCTTGGGAGAGTCCATGAAATGAAAAATAAGAGTTTAGAGCTCTCTGTTATGTTCCCCAAAGCTTGGGAGGAAGTGAGAGGGGAAAAATCAGTAAACAACGAAAATAGCATTTTGTGATTTCATCCTCTGGTTGAATCCTGTCTCCACTGAAGGATACATTTGACTTTAGATAGATACCCCTAAGAAATCCACCTTTTCAATTCACTGTAGTCATTTTTTTTTTTGCTACCAATTTTTTCCTCTTTTTTTTGCTACCAATCTTCAAATTTTTAAAGTGAAGGATCACTATAGTGATACGTTGTTGTTGTTAACCAAAACCAAAACTAAACCTATTGCTGTCAAGTCGATTCCGACTCATAGTGACCCTATAGGACAGAGTAGAACTGTCCCACAGCGTTTCCAAGCAGCAGCCATTGGATTCAAACTGCTGACCTTTTGGGTTAGCAGCCGAACTCTTAACCACTTAGCCACCAGGGCTCCTTATAGTGAAATCTCTATCTATCTGTCTGTCTGTCTTATCTGCCTATTTATCTACGTAACTGTCACTTCCACATGAACAGCATGTGAATTCTAAATTAATATATTAATTGCATTCCCTAGAACGGTAAAATATGAGTTTTAAAGTAAGTTTCTAGTTCCGAGAAATATTAACAAACTGCCTTAGGATCTTAAGTGGTCTCTTTAATGAAGAAGAGTATCTATGGCCAAATAAAAGTTTTTTTATTGATTTGCTTATGTCATTTATCCCGATAATTCTGTAAATCATAGAATTTTAGCGCTAGAATAAATCCAAGTTCAACCTCTCTAATTCACAGATGAGGAAACTGAGCCCTAGAGGGATTAATTTGTTCGACATTGCCCCATGAAAGAGTCAGGATTAGAATTCAGATCAATGGTGCTAGTCCAGTGCACTTTCTAATTTAGCATGTTGCTAACAAATCTTTACTAGGTTTGCTTTCCATACTCATACTTCTTTATACTGGGAGACAGCATAGCATAGTGTCTAAGATCACACACTCTGGACTCAGTTGGCTCCACCTCCAGGATATGTGACCTGAAACAAGTTATCAACTCCCCAGGACTAATTTCCCCATTTGTAAACTAGAGATAATAATATTACAGCCTTCTTTTGTGAGTATCATGAAATATTGCATGTTAGCGTGTAGAACAGGGTCTACTATGTAGTAAACACTTGATAAACCTTGTTACTAGCTGCTGTCAAGTTGGTCAACGATTCATGGTGATCCCATGCACAATGGAACAAAAGCTGCCCAGTCCTGCACCATTCCCTTGATTGGTTGAGGATCAGACTGTTGTGATCCATAGGGTTTTCATGGGCTGATTTTCAGAAGTAGATCACCAGGTGTCATGGATTGAATTGTGTCCCCTCAAAATATGTGTCAACTTGGTTAGGCCATGATTCCCAGTATTGTGTGGTTGTCCTCCATTTTGTGATTGTAGTTTTCCTATGTGTTGTAAATCCTAATCTCTGCCTGTGGTTAATGAGGCAAGATTAGAGGATTAGAGTGGGATTGTAACACATTAAGGTCACATCTCTGATCCAATGTAAAGGGAGTTTACCTGGGGTGTGGCCAGCACCACCTTTTATCTTACAAGAGATGAAAGGGAAGTGAGCAGAAAGGGGGGACCTCATACCACCAAGAAAGCAGCACCAGCAGCAGAGTGCGTCCTTTGGACCTGGGGTACCTGCGCCTGAGAAGCTCCTCGACCAGGGGAAGATTGATGACAAGGACCTTCCCCCAGAGCTGACAAAGAGAGAAAGCCCTCCCCTGGAGGGGATGCCCTGAATTTGGACTTGTAGCCTATTAGACTGTGAGAGAATAAACTTCTCTTTGTTAAAACCATCCACTCCTGGTATTTCTGTTATAGCAGCCCCTGATGACTAAGACACCAGGCCTTTCTTCCTAGTCCATCTTAGTCTGGAAGCTCCCCTGAAACCTGTTCAGCATTATAGCAACATGCAAGCCTCCACTGATAGACAAGTGGTGGCTGTGCTTGAGGAACATTGGCTGGGAATTGAACCTGGGTCTCCGCCATGGAAGGTAAGAATCCTATTACTGAACCACCACTATCCCCTGATAAGTCTTAGCTAGTATTTATTAAGCAAGGGATTTGCGAGGATGTCTTAAAGATATGCCGTATATCTATGGAGATAATTTATTTCTAAGACACTGGAGCCAAGTAGATCTGTGTTGTTTTGCTGCCTCTGACACTTCCTAGCTGCCTGACTTTTGATGAAGTCACATAACCTGTCTGACCTTTAGTTTCCTCATCTCATAAATGGAGGAAATAGTACCTACCTTGCTGTTTTAGTTTCTTAATGCTGCTATAACAGAAGTACCACCAATGTGTGGCTTTAACGAATAGAAACTTATTTTCTCACAGCTAAGAGGCTAGGAGATTGAATTCAGGGCACCGGCTTGTGGGAAGGAAACGTGTCTCTGTTTGCTCAGGGGGAAATCCTTGTCTCAGCTTCTCTAGCTGGTTATTCCTGGAGTTCTTGGGACTGTAGACTGGTCTGTCTCTGTTTTCTTCAGATAGGGTTGGTCTTCCTCTTGTGTCTGCTTTCTTCTGTGCCTAATCTGCTGTTTTATATCTAAAAATGTTTGGTTTAAAATACACCCTACTTTGATATGACCTCATTAACATAACAAAGAAAACCCTATTCCCAAATGGGATCATATCTGTACGTATAAACCAAAAAACCCAAACCCATTCCCATTGAGTCGATTCTGACTCATAGCAACCCTATCAGACAGAGTAGAACTGCCTCCGTAGGGTTTCCAAGGCTGTAAATCTTTACGGAAGCAAACTGCTACATCTTTACGGAAGCAGAGCTGCTGATGGATTTGAATTGCCAACCTTTTGGTTAACAGCCTAGCACATAACCACTGTGTCACAAGGACTCCCTCCACAGGTGTGTTGTTGTTAGGTGCTGCCCAGTCAGTTCTGACTCATAACGTCCCTATGTACAACAGAACTTAACACTGCCTGGACCTGTGCCATTCTCAAAATTATTGCTATGTTTGAGCCCCTTGTTGCAGCTGCTGTGTCCATCCATCTGATTGATGGTTTTCCTCTTTTCACTGACCCTCTACTTTACCTAGCATGACGTCCTTTTCCAGGGACTGGTCCCTCCTGATAACATGCCCAAAGTACGTGAGACGAAGCCTCACCATCCTTGCTTCTAAGGAGCATTTTGGCTGTACTTCTTCCGAGACAGATTTTTGTTCTTCTGGCAGTCCGTGGTGTATTCAGTATCCTTTGCCAACAGCATAATTCAGAGGCATCAATTCTTCTTCCGTCTTCCTTATTCATTGTCCAGCTTTCACATGCGTAAGAGGTGATTAAAAATACCATGGGTTGGGTCAGGCACGCCTTAGTCCTTAAAGTGACATCTCTGCTTTTTAACACTTTCGAGAGGTCTTTTTTCTTATTA
>NW_004444075.1:4678440-4683179 GCF_000243295.1 Trichechus manatus latirostris
TTTTCCCAGTCTGTAGGTTCTCTTTTTACTCTTTTGGTGAAGTCTTTTGAAGAGCATAGGTGTTTGATTTTTAGAAGATCCCAGTTATCTAGCTTATGTTTTGGGGTTTGTGTGTTGCTGGTTATGGCTTGTATCCTGTTAATGCTGTGTATTAGGGCCTGTAGCGTTGGTCCTATTTTTACTTCTATTAAATTTATAGTTTTGGGCTTTATATTTAGGTCTTTGATCCATTTTGAATTAGTTTTTGTACGTGGTGTGAGGTATGGGTCCTGTTTCATTTTTTTGCAGATGGATATACAGTTTTGCCAGCACCATTTGTTAAAAAGACTGTCTTTTCCGCATTTGATGCACTTTGGGCCCTTGTTGAAGATCAGGTGACCGTAGATGGATGGATTTACATCTGGGTTCTCAATCCTGTTCCATTGGTCAATGTATCTGTCGTTGTACCAGTAGCAGGCTGTTTTGACTACCGTAGCTGTATAGTAGGTTCTGAGGTCAGGTGGTGTGAGTCCTCCAACTTTATTCTTCTTCGTCAGTAGTGCTTTACTTATTTGGGGCTTCTTCCCTTTCCATATAAAGTTAATGATTAGTTTTTCCATCTTTTCAAGAGGTCTTTTGCAGCAGATTTACCCAAGGTAATATGTTGTTTGATTTCTTGACTGCTACTTCCATGAGTGTTGATTGTGGATTCAAGTATAATGAAATCCTTTACTAGTTCAATATTTTCTTTGTTTATCAAGATGTTGCTTATTGGTCCAGTTGTGAGGATTTTAGTTTTCTTTGTGGTGAGGTGTAATCTATACCAAAGTCTGTAGTCTTTGATTTTCATCAGTGTTTCAAGTCCTCTTCACTTTCATCAAGCAAGGTTGTGTCATGTACGTATCGCAGGTTGTTAATAAGTCTTCCTCCAATCCTGATGCCCCTTTCTTCTTCATATAGTCCAACTTCTCATATTATTTGCTCAGCATACAGATTGAACAAGTATAGTGAAAGGATACAACCCTGACCCACATCCTTCCTGATTTTAAAACATGCAGTATCCTCTGTTCCATTCGAATGACAGCCTCTTGGTCTACGTACAGGTTCTGCATGAGCACAATTAAGTGTTGTAGAATTCTGATTATGAGCCACACCAGTTGAATGCCTTTACATAGTCAATAAAACACAGGTAAACATCTTTCTTCCACAGGTATAGGTGTTAGGGTTTAGAACACATATTTTGGGGGGGATACAATTCGATCCACACCGCTTGCTGAGAGAATTAAATAACAAATGGAAAGTGCTTAGCATAGCATATTGGTGCTCAATTAAACTGAGTTCCTTTCCCCTTTTGCTTACTGAAACAGCTATGTAGCTTTTGCTTTCAAAGGCTGTCTGCTGGCTGCCAGATCACTACAGGTTTCTGTCACCATGATCTTGGCTGTTATTTAATCTGGAACAAAAGTAGCTCTAATGCTCATTTCTATACGTAGAGCTATACCAATGTAGGAGAACAAGTTTTATGTTAACCATGCTTTAGAACATATGTGATATCCATCTCATAATCATGCTTTGTCTATTGTTTTAATATTTCAAAAGAACCAATTCCAGCTTTCAGGAAGGCACCAAGCTGTAGAGGGAAGTTCAGGGCTTTGGAATCACAAGACCCTGGGCCAGAATGCTAGGCTGCTGTGTGCTAGCCAAATGCTGCTATTGTTGTTAGGTGCCCTCGGGCTGATTCTGACTCATAGCAACCTCATGTGACAGAGTAGAACTGCCCAACAGACTGTAGATTGTAATCTTTACAGGGAAGCTCTGGTGGTGCAATGGTTAAGAAGCTGGCTGTTAACCAGAAGACTGGAAGTTCAGATCCATCAGCCGCTTCTTGGAAACCCTATGGGGCAGTTGTACTCTTTCCTACAGGGTTGCTATGAGTTGGAATCAACTCAACAGCAATGGGTTTGGTTTCATTTGGGTTTAATGTTTACGGTAAGGAGTCCTGGTAGTGCAGTGGTTAAGCATTCTGCTGCTAACCGAAAGGTCAGTGGTTTGAAACCCACCAGTTGCTCTCCAGGAGAAAGATATGGCAGTCTGCTTCTGTAAAGATTTACAGCCTTAGAGACCCTATGAGGCAGCTCTACTCTGCCCTTTAGGGTTGCTGTGAGTTGGAATTGACTCGATGGCCACGGGAATCTTTACAGGAGCAGATCTCCAGTTCTTTCTCCTGCAGGGCTACTGGGTGGGTTTGAACCTCCAGTCTTTTGGTTAGCAGTCAAGAACTTAACCTTGTGCTCTGGGGCAGGTTCTCCAAAGCAGTTTTCTCAGAGGAGATTTAGAGAGAAAAGCACAGCCCTCGAAGGGTTACTGGGAGGATCAAGCTATATATAACATGGGGAAGTAATAATGCCTAATATTTATTGAGCATTTATTTTGTGCCAAGCATTGCTCCAATTAACTAATTATCACAACCATCCTATGAGGTAAATACAATCACTGCAATTTTAAAGATAAAACTCCAGACATCAAGAAATTATGTTACCTGCCCAAGGCCACCCATCTAGTTAAGTGGTAGAGCCTGGATTTAAACCTAGACATTGTGGCTCCAGAGCCCATGCAATTATCCTAAGAGCCTTACTGCCACCTTGGCGCATGAAAACGAAAAACCTAACCCATTGCCATCGAGTCGATTCCAACTCATAGTGACCCTATAGGACGGAGTAGGAGTGCCCCACAGGGTTTCCAAGGAGCAGCTGGTGGATTTGAACTGCCAACCTTCTGGTTAGCAGCCGAGCCCTTAACCACTGCACCACCAGGGCTAAGTAAATAATTAGTTTCCCATCCTTCTACGTAGGTAGGCTTGTTGAACTGGATGTTGTTAGCTGTGGTGAAGTTACCCCTGACTCATGGGACCCTGGAATGAAATGCTGCCTGTCCTGTGCTATCCCCATGACAAATTGTGGATCAAACTGTTGTGATTCATAAGGTTTTCATTGGCTGATCTTCGGAAGTAAATTGCCAGACCTTTCTGTCTTAGTTTGGAAGTTCCACTGAAACCTGTTTAGCATCATAACACTCCAGCCTGCACTGACAGATGGGTGGTGACTACACATGAGGTATATTGGCCAGAATTGAACCCAGGTCGCCTGCATGGAAGCAGAGAATTCTATCACTGAATCACCATTGCCTCCTGTTGAACTGGAAGCTGTTTTCAAAGTGGGAGAAACTTGTGTCCTCCCACATCAGAAAGAACGAATCCAGGATATAGTAATTAATAAAGAGCATAATTTCTTGCAATTAATGATACAATAATAAACTCTAGGAGCACAGTAGAAAGTTGTAGCTAGTATGCAATGAAATATATATACATATACACGTATATATGTATACGGAGCCCCTGGCGTAGTGGTTAAGAGCTTGGCTGCTAACCAAAACATTGGCAGTTCAAATCCACCAGCTGCTCTTTGGAAATCCTATGGGGCAGTTTTACTCTATCCTATAGGGTCTCTATGAGTCAGAACCGACTTGATGGTACCTAACAACAACAAAATATTCTATACATATATACAGTGAAACCTATGAAAGCTGGAACAAGACAGGATGGCCTTGTTTTTCTGGGTCTTGCAAGTTTCCTGCCTTTGACAGGCGTAGTCTTACCACTTTTTATTGCTCTCTAATAGTGGGAAATATTTGAGTTTTCCTTCTCTGACAGGTTTCTGCCTTACATATGTTCTGGCTTTCGCAGGTTTTACTGTATTTAAAATTTTGGTGGAAAAATCTTTGACCAAAGCAAGTGAAGAAGGAATGATCGTAAAAATGAGAACAGGTAAAAAATTTACAGGGAAAGGAATTAACATTCATTGAGCATCTGTCATGTCCCAGGCACTGTGCCAGATGATTTACCAGCTTGGTCTTGTTGAATCTTCATAGCATTCCTGAGAGATAGAGTTGTTCTGTTTTATGGATGTGGAAACTGAGATTCAGTGAGTCTAAGAAACTTGCCCAAGGTCACATACCTGGTAAGTGACAGAGACAAGATTCAAAGCAGTGTTGGACTCCTAAACTGATGCCTTCCACTTCATCCCTGCCTATTTCAGGAGTCATGTAGGTATATTCCTGATGCCTTCTGCCAAGAGTTGCAAATCAGGAAGTGTCCTTGGCTAGCATTTTCAGTACGTGTGTGTGGGCCTGTCTTGCAAAGTTGGTCAGCCCTGCCTTTCAAGGCATATGAACAGGGGGAGTCCAGTAACCTGGATCTTAATTATACCTCAGGTCGCTGGGTGGCACAGATGATTTACACTCAACTACTAACCAAAAGGTTGGAATTTTGAACCCACACAGCAGCACCATGAAAGAAAGGCCTGGTGATCTGCTTCTATAAAGATTACAGCCAAGAAAACCCTTATGGAGTACAGTTCTACTTTTAATACATGGGGTCACCATAGTCTGAATCGACTCGACGGTAGTGGGTTTGGTTTTTGGCTTAATTATGCCTAAGTCATTGACAAGTTGCATGATCTTAAGCAGGTTTCATAACCTCCATTTTCCTGCATGTAGAGGAGGGCAAGGAACCTGGTACCTAACGACAACAACGGAGCAGGGCGGAGAAAGGAGTGGAGTCTGCCACGTGATCTCTATAATTGCTTTTGTTTTTGTGTTTTTTAAACCTAACAACAGCTTTTAAAACCAAAAAAAAAAAAAAAAAAAAGAGTCATCAAAAAAAAAAAAAATAATTGTCAACACGTATGATAAAGTAGCTTTGG
>NW_004444075.1:4683279-4771049 GCF_000243295.1 Trichechus manatus latirostris
ACAGGAAAAAAAAAAAAAAAACCATTACCGTCAATTCGATTCTACTCACAGTGACCACATGGGGCAGAGTAGAACTGCCCCATAGGGTTTCCGAGGAGCAGCTGGTAGATTCAAACTGTCAACCTCTTTCTTGGTTAGCAGTTAAGCTCTTAAGCACTGAGCCACTGGGGCCCCTTACCTTTTAAAGAGTCCTTTTTGATTTCACTCTTGGAGAACAAGCTTTTTCTTTTAACTTCATAACTCCTCATAAATGCCCAGTCTTTCCATTGATTCTCAGAGAAGGCTTTAGGATAATAGAGTTTATTTGTCCACCATATGAGGTCTCATTATTTTATTGAACACATGCTGTCATTCATTAACTCAACACCTGGGCCAGATGCTGATTATTCAAAGGAGAATGGGCTCTGTCAAGGCCTCCCTTACCCAGACCACTGTCAGCATAGAATACAGACATATAATCAGTCAATTACAATATAAAGTGATAAATGCATAGATAGAAATGCTTAGACAGTGTTAAGAGAGACTAGAAGGGGGACGCCTTACCTATATGTACGAAAAGTAGGATAGTGGGTTACATTTGGAGATATAAAAACATGGGTGTGTAAAACATTATTGTTTTTGTTATAAGTTACCATTGAGCCACCTCTGACTCATGGCAACCTTATGTATAGCAGAATGAAACATTGCTTGGTCCTGTGCCGTGTTCATTATTGTTGGTATGTTTGAGTCCATTGTGCTTATTGTGTAAATCATAGTACCAAAAAAACAAAAACGAAAAAACAGTTGACGTCGAGTTGAGTCAATTCCAGCTCATGATGACTCCATGTGTTTCAGAGTAGAACTGTGCTCCACAGGGTTTTCATTGGCTATGATTTTTCAGAATTAGATCTCTAGGCCTTTCTTCCGAGGCACCTCTGGGTGGATTTGAATATCCAACCTTTTGATTAGTAGCTGAGCGCTTCGTAAATGCATAAGGTTGAATGAATGAATGAATTGTATTGCTGTCATTATAACTTCAGATTGCTAGATGGTTCATTCCAAGCCCCCCATTGTTGTTCTTTCCTGCCATAAAAGAAAAAAAACAATCTGATAATGGTTGCAATTGCTATGATTCTAAACAGCAACCAGGTGCTGTCTGCACTCACATGGGTAATGTTTACCTGCACTACATTTTTTCCTAACATTTTCATTAGATGATTGTTTCTACCATTAAGCTTTCCTCCCAGACATTAGAAGGATTGCTCTTGGTCATTTTCATTTTATGTGTTAAATCTTAGAAAGTAATGAGTTCAACGTATGTAACACAAGAGACAGGTAGGTTGCTAAAACCTCGGGGAGGGAAATTCAATAAAAGTTTCCTCCCTTAGGACGGGAGAACTCGAAGGGGGTGATTCGAGTCTGTAAAATGATGCAGTCATTACTGAGCTGTGAAGATAGCAAGGTTGAAGGCTTGGAGTTTTTCCTCTCCCTTTAATTTGTGTTCAACACTTGCTATAATAAAAAATGGGATTAGAAGCCCTAAGCGCAAACCATGAACTTCAGAAGAAAAATGTTACTTTTATGCTGTCCATTAAAACATTTGCCTGCTCCATATGCTCCAGCACTTACCAGAGAAAGAATTTGCCCAATGAAAACTGAGAGCACTTTTCTGAAAAATTGTTTTCGATAAATCTTGCAAATTACTGTGCTCAAATATTCTAGGCTGTAGCCAGGCTAACCTCTGGGGAGCAATTATCAGGGAAATAACTATGAACAGCAATAAGATCTTGCACAGATCTGACTAGCAACACCAGGATGTGACCTTTTTGTGCAGGAAGCATTCCTGTGGGCCCATCCTGACTTGCCAGCAGCACTGTAATTAATGGGGGTACCAGAGAACCACTTCATCTCTATGAGCTGCTAATTAGTCCTCCTGGAGACACATATCCCGAACCACGTCCAGGCACGTCATGTTCCTGATTACCACTTGCTGATCTGATTAGATGAGTCTGCAAGGGCTGTGGAGTCCCTAGGTGGTGCAAACGTTTAAGAAATGGACTATTACCTGAAAGGTTGGCGGCTCGAACCCGCCCAGAGGCATCTCAGAAGTCAGGCCTGGTGATCTGCTTCTGAAAAGGTCACAGCCTTGAAAACCCTATGGAGCAGTTCTACTCTGCACGCATGGGGTGGCCATGAGTTGGGACTGACTGGACGGCAAATAACAACCACACTGGTTAAATCCCAGTACCCCACGGTAGTAGTCCTTTCATTTCCTCCAAAAGTGGTCCCACTTGAGGAAAACTATGGTGATTGAGTAATACGACAGTTTCTACTTTCCTACCTGAGGGAAGGGATGCATGATTTCATTATCAATATTACAAATATACTAAGTGGTTTTGAACTTGTAGATTGTTTTGCTTACTTTTTTACCAGTGTGATGTTTTGGTCAGTTAGCGTGGTACGGAGAATACTAGCATCCATAGTCCCAGGAGGTGGACACCTACCTGCAGGATTGTCATGCATGGTTTTGCAGGTTGTGTCCTGCACAAGGAAGTCCAGCTGAAGGGGTGAGCGGGGGCTGAAATGCAGCCCACTGTCTAGCTATCCAGCATGTGTCTTTGTGCACATTAGAACTCAGGCAATCTGGCTCCAGAGTCTGCGTTCTTAATTATACACCATAATGACTATATAAACTGGCAGTTTAATGGGCTTTCATATCCTAGAAACAAGCTTTATCATTTATCAGCTAGCAGTGCTTGAAGCTGTGGGAGAATATGAAGCTTGAAGCAAACCTTTTAAAACCAAGAATTAATTGTTAGGTATTAAAATATTGTCTGTGGTTAGTATCTTTTTGCAGAAAGAATTATTCACCTCAGTATACCATGCTGAGTTTTACTTCTCCCATTCAATAGGAAAGTCTATAAATAAATAATCAAAACCAAATCCTTTGCCATCAAGTCAATTCTGACTCATAGCAGCCCTATAGAACTGCCCCATAGGGTTTCCAAGGAGTGGCTGGTGGATGGATTTGAACCACCAACCTTTTGGTTAGCAGCCAAACTCTTAACCACTGTGCCACCAGGGCTCCATAGATAAATAAATGGTGTTATTTATTTGCAATCTCAGCATTATAGTTAACTTTTGATTAAAAACACAGGGCTTAACTGACTGCTAGTTGGTATATTATGAAGCTTGAGTGCTTAAGCAAAAATATTTGGAAGTCAAGAGATGTTGACATGTCTTTCAGAGAGACCATGAAGGTCTGGTTCCCTTGGGTAAAGGTTCTGTGCTAACTGGTGTTTGACACCAGCATGCACAGTTCTGCCACATCACTCTCCTCAGACCAAATCTGTGTCCTTGGCAATGGTGCACTGAAATGTGGTGGTCTTTAGAAGCAGAGCCTTACCCTCAGCCTTTCCAACTGTGGGAGCCTGGGCATATTACTTAACTTCTGAGCTTTATTTCCCTCATCTGTAAAATGCAAGAATTAAATAAAACAGGTAAAGCACCTAACATGGATCCTAGAACATCACAGGTTCTTGAAAAAAAGTTAGTTCTCTCCACCCCCATTCTAAAAAAAAATTTGAACGGTATCTCATCATTTGTAGGAAAATAATAATTAATAGTTGCCTAGGAGCCCTGGTGGTGCAGTGGTTAAGAGTTCAGCTGCTAATCAAAAGGTTGGCAGTTTGAATCCACTAGCCTCCTTGGAAACTCTCTGGGGCAGTTCTACTCTGTCCTATAGGGTTGCTATGAGTCAGAATCAACTTGATGATAACGGGTTTATTGATATATTTTATACTCAACGGATGTCGTGTAACTATCCAATACCACCAAACCAGTATTCCCAAATTGGTGCCATATTTTTGGCAGTTTTGCATTGGAAACAAAGTAGGTTCTAGAGACGGACAGACTGGATGTTATGTCTCAGCCCCAGGTCTTTCCAACCGTGTAAACTTAGGCATATTAAATATAAAAAAACCAAGTAGTGAAACAATATGTAAAATAAGTATATGTTTATATTCACATGTAAAACTATGTTTGTATCTGCTCAGAAAAGAATGTGGAAAGATCCATACAAACATTCAGGGTAACCCCTGAAAAGTAGGAATGGAAATGATGGAGGGGGAGTGGAGGACACTCATGTTTTACTATGTGTACATTTGTGTTAAAAATAATTTTTCAACAAGCATGTACTTTTTCTAATTTTTAAAGAGCCAATTTAAAACAAAAAAAAGCCCCTGTTTTAAAAGTGTGAAGACTAGGGGAATCTGGCCTCTTGAATTTACCTATACCAATTCCTCTCTATCATTTGGCATTGGAAAAGATAATTATGAAGAAAAGATAATTTGGAAAAAGAAACAGAAAAGAAATCTGTATTTGTCTTACTGTTGTCTGTGACTATAATTTCTTTGTAACTCACTAGTAGCTCATTCAGCTATCTGAATCTCTTTGTTTTCAATTTTAGGAAAAGAAAACACCAGAAAAGTTTTTTTTAAAATAAAAACATCCTTTTAGAATTGCCCTAAGTGTGGTTGGAATTTTTACTTTTGTTGTTGTTGATGCTGTTTTTAGTATGCTTTGTTTTTCAGCTGAAACCTGATTTTTTCTTTTTTGTTTATTGTTGTAGTTTAAGTGAAAGTTTGCATTTCAAGTTAGTCTCTTATACAAAAATTTATACATACATTGTTATGTGACCCTAATTGCTCTCCCTATACTGTGACAGCACACTCCTCCTTTCCACCCCTGATTTCCCATGTCCGTTCCACCAGCTCCTGACCCTCTCTGCCTTCTCATCTCACCTCTGGACAGAAGCTGCCCATTTAGTCTCATGTATCTACTTGAGCTAAGAAGCACACTCTTCACGAGTATCATTTTATGTCCCACAGTCCAGTCCAATCTTTGTCTGAAGAGTTGGCCTCAGAAATTGTTTTAGTTCTGGGCCGATAAAGAATCTGGGGGCCATGCTTTCTAGGGTTCCTCCAGTCTCAGTCAGACCATTAAGTCTGGTCTTTTTACTAGAATTTGACTTCTGCACCCCACCTTTCTCCTGCTCCATCAGGGACCCTCTGTTGTGTGAAACCTGATTTTGCATCGTAAGCAAATATTCTTACTTACTTTTCTAGACAAAGTTGTCTTTAGTTTAAAAAGTTCTGGAAAGTATATATTCAGTAAAAATTTCAAAATGATTGCAAGTCTCCTGGATACAATAGTAATGATTTTTCAATTATTTTTTTCCACAATTCTCTCCTGAACATTATTTCAGAATCTCTCAACAAATTCTGTTGTCTTAAAATGCATAACTCAGCATCACATATCATGTTAGTTTCAGTGTCTGCTTTTGAAAAAGCAGTGTATAGTGGTTTTAAAAGATGCAGTTTCTTCCATTTCCTCTTCTCGTTGTTTTAACAAATACTAAAAATCTAAGAAGTTAGTGATATACCTAGGAAATGAAACAACCCTTAAAAAATGTAATTTCCTTGTTCTGTTCTCTTTAATACTATTCTAATGTTGTTATTCATGTAATTTCCACTTGTCTTATGGAAAAAGTCTTTATAAGAGATTTTTTTTTTCCTCTTACATCTATTGAAAGGCTACCACAAGTGTTCACAAATAATTGAGCCTGAAAAAAATTACACGTGATTCATTATTTATGCATTAATACAAATTACTAGAATATGTTTTCAGGAAATTTTGCAGGAAATTTCATCAGCAGTTATTGGCAAGCAGAAACATAATGGTTAATATTATTTGAATACTTCAGAGAGAAAAAAGTACTGACGTGATTCTAACGAGTGAAAACAAGAACTAAGTTCAGGTTGAGAGGTCATCGAGGCTATTTCGAAACAATTCAAAAGTCACTAGTAAGAATACAAAGATGCTTTAAATGACCTGGTGTGCATTGATTTATGTAATGCTTCTTGTGGCTGCCAGTTCTTGTTATTCTTTAACACTATCGTCACCATCGGTTTTGTTTAAATAATTTATTAATTATCTAACTATACATGATACTATGCATGGACGATACGAAGAGAATTCTCTATGCATAAACACAAAATCGTGGCTGCTGTTAAGACATTTTACATTGTGCCTTCAGTGAACTGGGTAACAAACATGGGTTCTTACTGAGTTTATAGATTAAAAAGATGAGACTCTCATGAATCTGTTTTGCTTCAGTGAACTGAGAACTGACTGGCTCTTACTAATTTTGAAAACCTCACAACAGCCAGCCCACAACTTGGCCCATGGGAACTGCTTAATAAATATTTGCTGCATTACAAAATACTTGTGAAAGCATCAAGGAGACAAAAGTCTCAGGAAAGTAAATTTAATGCTGGGGACCACATGCTACACTACCAACCTGAGCACCGAACAAAATAAAACATATTGATGTATAGCTAACATGGCTTTGGGAGCCCTGGTGGCATAGTGGTTAAGAGCTTGGCTGCTAACCAAAAGATTGGCAGTTTGAATCCACCAGCCGCTTCTTGGAAACCCTATGGGGGCAGTTCTACTCTGTCCTAAGAGAGTCGCTATGCGTTGGAATGGACTCGATGGCAACGGGTTTGGGTTTGGGTTTTTAACATGGCTTTGGATACTGAAAAAGCAGAATAATTTGTTTTTCATTTCCAAATCTTCTTAAATAATGTGGAATAAAAATATCATTTCTTTTCGTATCAGAAAATCAAGACATACTGAAAAATTGAGAAATACAACACGCAGGAAAATAAGGAAATTTCGACATTAGAAAATCCAATAATGCAATTCACCACGTTAGTAAATTAAAGGAGAATAATCAAATGAGCATCTCATTAGATGCTGAAAAGGCACTTGACAGATTCAACATGCATTCCTTATTAAAAAAGAAACTATTAATAAGCTTTGATGAAGTTAGAAACCACAGAAGCCACAATAAATATCACAGTTAATGATGAGATATTAGAAGATTTCCTTTAAAGATGGGAACAGGACAGGAATTCCACCATCACCATATTATGCAATATTGTCCTGGAGGTCCTAGCCAATATAATAAAACCAGAAAAAAGTATAGATTTTGGAAAATGAGAGACAAAATTCACTATTTGCAGATGATATTACAGTCTACTTAGAAAATTCAAGATTATCACCCAAAAAAGAATTAAAAATAAACACAGCTGGTATAACGGAAGTGTTCAAGGTAATCATTGCAAGATCAATCCGTCTACTACTCAATAAATGATGTTGGGACAACAGACTATCTATCCATTTTGAAGAAAATGAAGTTGAATCTTGGTTTCATACCATACACAGAAGCATATTCCAAATGAACTAAAAATCCTAATGTTTACAAAATTCCTATAAAAGCACTAGAAGAAAGTACAGGAGAAGTTTTTTTTTTTTCTTTTTTTTTACTCATTCCAATTTATTGGGTGCTATAGTACATAGCACTATATTCATTTTTTTTCTTACAGTACTGTATACATAATTGAAAGATTGGCAATTTTTCAAGAATGAGAGGCTAATTTGCTTAGCCTTGCTTTGTGTGTGTGTGTGTGTGTGTGTGTGTGTGTTTTATTGTACTTTAGATGAAGGTTTACAGAACAAACTAGCTTCTCATTAAACAATTAGTACACATATTGTTTTGTGACATTGGTTACCAACCCCACAACACGTCAACCTGTCCCTTCTCAACCTCGGGTTCCCTATTACCAGCTTTCTTGACCCCTCCTGCCTTCTAGTCCTTGCCCCTGGGCTGGTGTGCCATTTGGTCTTGTTTGGTTTTATGGGCCTGTCTAATCTTTGGCGGAAGGGCAAACCTCAGGAATGACTTCATTACTGAGCTATAAGGGTTTCTGGGGGCGGTAGTCTTGGGGTTTCTCCAGTCTCTGTCAGACCAGTAAGTCTGGTCTTTCTTGTGAGTTGGAATTTTGTTCTACATTTTTCTCCAGCTCTGTCCAGGACCCTCTGCTGTGATCCCTGTCAGAGCAGTCGGCGGTGGTAGCTGGGCACCATTTAGTTGTGCAGGACTCAGTCTGGTGGAGGCTGAGGTAGCTGTGGTCCATTAGTCCTCTTTCCCTTGTGTCTCTGTTGTTTTCATTCTCCCTTGATCCAGACAGGGTGAGACCAATGGAGTATCTTAGATGGCTGCTCACATAGGGGCAGTTGTTTTATGATCTTGTGGGTGAAGATGGTCTTTTAAATGAGTCACAAACCTCAAAAGCCATAAGGAAATGATTGACAGATCTGTTTAACTGGAAGTTGGCTAACTGAAAAGTCTGACGATCTACTTCTGAAAAATCAGCCTATCTTAGGCTGTGTTCTCTAGAGGAGTAAAACCAGTGAAATGTATGGATATAAATATATTTAGAGAGAGATTTATTTCAAGGAAATGGCTCATGCAGTCGTGGAGGCTGGGAAGTCCCAAACCCATGGGTCAGATGTCAGGCTGGAGGCTTCTCCTGACTCACTTGGTTGCAGGGGCTGATGAACTCAAAATTGGCAGGTGAGATGGCAGGCTGCTGGCTCACAGCGCTGCAGGAGCTGGCAAATCCCCAAATCTGCAGATCAGGCAGTAGGCTGTTGGCTCATGTCCCGAGAACTGGAGATCAGATGATGCCGAGTCAGACGCAGGACCGAAAGAGAGAGAGAGAGCTTTGCCAGAACATCCATATATATTGGATGCAGGCCACACACTTAAGGAAACTAACCTTACATCAGATCACAAAATGGAGGATAATTACATAATACACCTACTCCTCGTTTATCGATTATCTCGTTATCTGGTATTTGGCATTTATGACAATAGTAAAAAATCTACTATCCAACTATTTTGTGCATTAACGAGGTGGCAGGCATGGTGGCAACAGCTGCGGAGTGTCCGCTCCCTCCAGAAGGGTCTCTGGGCGGCCTCCAGGAAGCTGTCCCATGCCCAGGGGCAGGTAATCCAGTAGGCAAGGTAAGCATGGTGCTCACCTTGCTTACCAGATCATCTGTAGTGAACAATTTCACGTGGGTTTCACCACATCGAAGATGTGCAATTGTTCACTACAGATTAGTAAATTAGCACAAGTAACCCACGCTTATCTTGTTTACTGGGTCATCTGCTCCTGTCAAGGACTGTAAATTTGCAAAGAGGCTTTGATTGTGTAGGAAGATGCTGTGGGTTTGAGAGACAGATGCCAGCCATATCTAGAAGCAGAATCTTTGATGTGGTGAAAAAATGTGAAATTTTTCACTACAGATGATCTGGTAAGGAAGGTAAGCACCATGCTTACCTTACCTACTGGATTATCTGCCCCTGTCCGTGCCCTCTGCTTCCTCCTGCCGGTGGGGGCATGGAATACAGTTGCCCTGCTAGGATGGCCTCCTCTGTGGCCATGGCCTCCAGGGTGGACTCGCAGGCAGCACCAAGCTAGCCAGCCAGCGGGTGCCTGTTCTGGGTTCTCAGCTCCTATGCGGCCTGAGGCCCTGCAGCTCAAAATTGCTGTGAGGTGGGAAGGGAGGAAAGAAAGAGGCACTGGGGAGGGTGTTTGGACATCCCCAAAGTGAGCCAAGCTGGGCCTGAAGCCTCTGCCTTGGTGGGGCTGGGTGTGTGGCCAGGCTCCCAGCGCACTTTGCTGGAAGCCCTGGGCCTTGGTGACACTCCAGGCCGGGCAGGCAGAGCAGGCTCAGGTATTGTGAACACAGGGCTTGCAGGGGTGGGAGTAGAGCCCTGGAGGCTGCTCCTTGAGGGAAGCTCTGACCCAGCACAGGAGGAAGGTGAAGTGGTTAAGCCGTGGGCCCTCCAGTCACACAGCCCAGCTTTATCCAGCTTTGTCTCCTCTAAGCGTCCTTCTCGGCAGAGGAATAATCCATAACTGGACTGGTAGCACAGTGGTTAAGAGCTTGGCTGCTAACCAAAAAGTCAGTAGTTCAAATCCACCAGGCACTGCTTGGAAACCCTATAGGGCAGTTCTACTCTATCCTGTAGGGTTGCTATGAGTCGAAATTGACTCGAAGGCAATGAGTTTGGTTTTGGACTTATCACAGTGATGAGCACATCAGTAAATCTTAGCTGTTATCATTTCTGTGATCATATTTTCTAAATAAAAATCAGACAAATGGATGGTCTGAAAACAGGAAAAAAATAATTCTCCATTTTCGCATAATGCCAATTTTCGCATAACGACCTGGTCTTTGGAACCTAACCATGTCGATAAGCGAGGGGTGGGATAAATAAGGTACTTAAAATCATGGCCTAGCCAAGATGACACATAACACTAACCATCACACAGCCAATGAAAACCGTATGGGGCACAGCTCTACTCTGACACGCATGGAGTCACCATGAGTCAGAGTCGACTTGACAGCAACTGGTACTGGTAGATATCTTGACGCAGAAGATGTTTCTCAGTGAATATTAATCAAGTTTCAGCATGATATGTATAGTACAATCCAATATATGTAAAAAAGCTAAAGACAAACCTCAGCACCCTATATGTGCAATTAGATTCATAACCCCCCCAAAAAAACGTGTTGCCGTCAAGTCAATTCCAACTCATAGTGACCCTATAGAACAGAGTAGAACTGCTCCATAGGGTTTCCAAAGAGCACCTGGTGGATTTGAACTGCCAACCTTTTGGTTAGCAGCCATAGCTCTTAACCACTATGCCACCAGGGTTTCCAGTAGATTCATAGACATAGAAAAAGGCCTGGAAGAAAACCCTGCAAGCAGTTAACAGTTGCTATCCTGGGGAAGTGTAGTGTGGTGAGTCTCAAACTCATGGGGCCTGAGGAGAGGTGAGTAGAAATTTTGACTTTTTTTACTCTACATACCTCTGTATTGTTAGAATTTTTTTACAAAGCAACAACAACAAATGCATATTTGTAGTGTTAAAATTAATTCAAAAAAGAGAGAAACATAATTCATATAATGTGCAGATTGTTGGTGTTGTTTTTGATAAGCAGATGTTATGTGGTGACCAAGTTACATGCCATTAGTTAGCAGTGATTAAAACGATTGACTGCTAACCAAAAGGTTGGTAGTTCGAAACCATCAGCGGCTCTGTGGGAGAAAGATGTGACAGTTCGCTTCTGTAGAGATTTGCAGCCTTGGAAACTCTATGGGGTTGCTATGAGTCATAATCAACTCAATGGCAGTGGGTTTGGTTTACTTTTTTTTTTAATCCATCAGGCTTAATTTTTTTTTTAAACCATAAGTAGAGGGAATTGCTTTCTCATTGATAAAATATTTTATCTTCATTAAATATCAGTTAACACAATTTCTACTCCTCACCTTGGAAAAGCTGCCTGCTGGGCCTTCATCTCTGGCTGCTGAAAAGGAAAAAAAATGAGTATGAGGAGAACTCCATTAAGTACAAGATTTTCTGATTGGGAATTCAGTATTAGAAGAAAAATTTTCTAAGGCATTGCTAGTTGGTCGAAGTCTATTGTCAGCCATGGTGGGTTATTGTAAAGTTTAAAGCACTAGAGTTTTCTTCTTCCTTCCCTCCCTTGCTTGTTTCCCTCTTTCCTCCCTTCTTTCTTTCTCTCTTTCAACATGTTTGGTCTTGAGCAAACCAGGAAAGGAGTGGGGCAGGGAAATTGAAGTGTTGCAACTGCAATCCACATGCAAGAGGCCAGAGGCCAGAGGCCAGCCGCACGGTGTACTCAATATCCTTGAATTTCTGGTACCTGTGAGTGTACTGTGATAACCTCAATCAGCCAGGAGGTGGTCAGCCAGGAGGTAAAGGGGAGCATCTGGGACTAGGGACAGGGAAAGTGTCCTGCTAAAGAAGAGCCCTCTAGGGAAGTCCACCTGTTCAAATTGTAAGGTTGAGAGTGGGGCTGTCAAGTGGAATTGATGTGTGGCAACCGGAGACTAAGCAAAATGATATCTGGAATCGGGGATCTTGCAGGGTTATGACAAAGGCATCATTGAGCAGCTAAGTTTAGGGAAGCCAGGGAAGGGAGGGCCATTAGGGTTTGGCAGAGGATTAGGACTTCAAAGGATAGATTTGGTTTTAGGACAAGGGAATTGGGATTTATATGGGGAAACTGAGGCAGGGCCCCATCTGGATAAGTGGAGCAGGCACCAGGGGAAACGGAATCAGATGCATTTATGACCAGGACTTTTCTTGAGCATACCAGAAACTAGGCAGCAAAAATTAATTCCCACCCACCAGCAGTGACCTGAGCCTGTACACATGCAGCCTGCTTCGGACAGGATGGCATGGCTTAATTTTGGAAGGGACCAGGGTGGTGGCTGAGAAGGGCTGGGAGAAGCAAACCTGTTGCCAAGGGTCTTCTCCAAGGTAGAGACCAAACATATTTTGTCGTCAGAAACCCCACACCTTGGGTCTATCCAGGCAATTGGCCTAACGTTTTTAGTTTCTGTTCTACCTCCTAGTTCAGTGAGTAACAGCCACCCAGGATACAACAATTGTTCTCTGTTTGTCTGGAACAGCAGAGAAAGAAGGAGACCCAGGAATTGGAGAAGGAAATGGACTGCAGGTTTAATTGCCTCCATAAACTACTACCTCCATTACCATGAGACCAGAAGAAATGGATGGTGGCTGGCTACCATTACTGAACATTTTGATCAAACACTCAACAGATGGATCCTGATCAAAAGGAGGAAAAGTGTGGAATAGAATTTCAAACTGAAATGGAAACCAGACTTACTGGATCCATTGAGACTGGGGGAACCCACAAATCTAATGCCCAGAAAAAATCTTTAAACCTTGAACTGAAACTATCCCGTGAAGCCATCGTTAAACTAAATACCAGTTTGGCCAAGTTAATAAAGAATGTTTGCATTGAGCATATCGCTTTTATAAAGAATTATCTATATGAGTGTAAACAGACAACAGTTAATCTAAAGCACAGATAAGAACTTTAAGGAGCAGAGAGCCTAAATTAATAGTGATGAAATAGTTTGAGTAGAGATAGTGAGAATATGAGATATGTGGCCAGTGTTAAAATTTCCATGTAGAAATTATGAATGAATGTATGTTTGGTTGTGTATATTGCCACCAGAAATAAAATATTAAAAAAAGAGAAAGAATGAAACCCCACACCTATGTCCATTCCTCAGAAAGATCCTTTTCTGAGAAATTTTCAAGATAGACACTTTGAATTATTTCTCTAGAAGATGTTTTGGTTAATCAAAATTAGAGAGTTTGGAAATAAGAGAAAGAGGATATATGTCTCTTCCTATTAAACACTACACAGTCCTGATTATTACTAGCAAGCCAGTTTAAACAATACTTTTGTACCACCAGAGTTAAATCCTTACTTTCTTAAGGGAGGTAGTTCACTGTTTCTAATGTCAAGTTACTTGTTACTTCTTATGTTTCTTTGTAGGTTACGTGCTCCCAATAACAGGAAGACAGGCCATCATCTTATGTTCCCTGGAATGCTTTGTTCTATAACACTGTAACGTTAATCTCTTTCCTAACTCAAGCTTTATAACACCTCTCTCTCAGTATGTCTGTTCCCCCGGCACCCTATCTCCCATACGTATGGGATTCTGGGAGTAAGGTTATTACTCTTAGCAGAATCTATTTATAATCACACAGGGCTGGCAGGGATGTTGAAATATTGTTAGAACAATATTGAGGTATAAATCTTGCTCCTTCCACTGTCAAGTCTTCAGTACAGGTCAATCATTTGCTATTGCTTAACTACACACTGATGGCTTTTGGCATCAATCATAGGTCAGTTAGATGGTTTTGGCCAACCTGGCATTTTTAGTACTGTGTGTATCTTATGTTACCATCACGTACAGCTTGACTGTCCATTGGCTCTAGAGAAGAAGGTGTTCTGGAATCTGAAGATAGAAGGTATTTATTCATAACTCTCTTTTACCTCAGCTGTGGCTGCATTTTAAAAAAATTGGTTTGTTTAAAATGACATCTCCTTGACCTAGGACTCCAAAGTGCGCTTTTTTTCTTTCCTGCTGGTTGTCATTTATTTTTGAAATGTTATTGCTTAGAACAGAAAACGCTTGGTTGTTCTAATTTACATGCATTTCTAAAGCACTGGACTCCCACTTTTGCTCTGGCAGGCACCAGTTCTGAAATCTTGAGATTCTTCCTTAAGGAATCCTGGTCTCAGTAAACAGTGGAAGAGAGTTCTAGCGGAAGATCCTTGTTTGGGCTGAAATCTGCTTCCATAAAAGATGCTTCTGATTTACCCAGACTTTAAAGACAGATTGACATTTGGTTTCATTTACCATGAAGGCATTGGAGGCACAAGGGCAGCCTGTATGTGGGTGTGGCTATGACTTGCTCAGTGATCAGACCTCCTTTCTTGAGCAAAGCAGATGATTTGGACACACACCACCTATTTCCTTCTTGGCTTTGAAAATCACAAGTGAGGTTAAGTTAGGGTGAAGACTTCCGTGGCTGGGTAGAATTTAGAGTTCTACTGGGTGAGAAAGAAGCCAGTTTCAAAAACAGTAAGATTCATTAGAGAACGTGCAAAGGAATAGGTCAAAACATAAAAAATCTGAGACAGGTTTGTTTGTTCTGTTGGCACACCATGTTATATTCAATATTCTTCACCAACACCATAATTCAAAGGCATCAATTCTTCTTCGTTTTTCCTTATTCATTGTCCAGCTTTTGCATGCATATGAGGTAACTGAAAATACCATGACTTGGGTCAGTCACACCTTAGTCCTCAGGGACATTTTTGCTTTTTAACACTTTAAAGAAGTCTTTTGTGGCAGATTTACCCAATGGAATGCATTGTTTGATTTCTTGACTGCTGCTTCCATGGTCATTGACTGTGGATCCAAGTAAAAGAAATCCTTGACGGCTTAAAAAAAACGCATAAAAAGAAGTCACATAATCTAGCAATTTCACTTCTAGGTATATATCCAAGAGAAATGAAAAACTATGTCCCACAAAAACTTGCATATGAGTGTTTATATTATTAGTATTATTCACAATAGCCCCAAAGTGCAAATAACCCAAAAGTCTATCCACTGATTAATGAATAAATAAAATGTGGTATATCAATACAATGAAATATTATTCAGTAATAGAAAGACAAAGGACTATGACATGGATGACCACTGAAAACATGCTAAGTGAAAGAAGCCAGAAACAAAAGGCCACATGTTGTATGATTCCATTTATATGAAATGTCCAGAACAGGTCAATCCACACAGACAGAAAGTAGATTGGTGGTTGCTTAGCGCTGGGCCAATGGTTAGGGGAGAATTGTTAGTGGAGCGACTGCTAATACGTATGGGTTTCTTTTCATAAATGTTCTAAAATTGGTTTGGTGATGGTTGTATGACACTATGAATTCAAGTCAGTGCAATTAAAAAAACATTGAATTCCATACTTTAAATGGATAAATTATATAGTATGTGAATTATATATCAATAAACCTTTTTTTTTTTTTTAAGAGAAAGGAACATCAAGTCCATAAGGAAGTAGTGGGTCTAGAAGGAACCCGTAAAAATACAACCCTGGCAACATACAGTTAAGATCTCCCTGTGTGGCAATCAGGAAGCCCTACTGCCACTCAATTTCCTTCCTGGCAATGTCTTCTGCCCACCACCTTCAAACTGATCTTCCTGCAGTCCTCTGTTTCTCACGTCAGAGCTATTACTCAGAACTCTAAGTGATTCTCCCCTGTCTAAGGGATTCTTGGCCTCTAACTCACCTTTCCAACCTGGTTTCCTTCACGAACCCTTTGCTCCACATTGCTTGGTTTCCTCACCTTCCACCAGACATTCTCATACATTCCTGTGTGCTCCACCATTATGCTAGCTTGCAATATCATCCTTGTATCCTTTCTTTTTCTATATTTCAAAGATAAACTAGTTCAAGTCCCACCATTTCTGAATAGCTCACCCCGAGGGTGCTTTTCGCTGATACTCATCCTCCTCATTATCTGCCTCAGCAACTTTTTACAATATATATACTGCCTATATGAATATAAAAGAGTCATACATTTTCTCATCTGTGTATCTACCACCCCCCTTGCCATTGTCCACATGCATTTATTTTGGGGGTGCAATGAGATCTGGAAACATCCATCATTCTGGGAGCTTACTTTGGGGGCTTTGTCAAGGAAGAGTGGAACTGGGTTTTAAAGCATCTTTGATACTATTGCTCCCCTCCGTGGCTCACCCCATAACCAAATTATAACTTCTAATACACTAAAGAGCTAATAAGGATAATTAGAAACTAAATGTTCTTTTAAAAATATTTTTTCCTGTTGCCAGAAGAAATACATTTGAGTATTGAACATTTGGAAAATAGACAAGGGCATAGAGAAGAAAATTAAAACTGCCTTTAATCTCCCCACCCAAAGATAGCCAACATGAACATTTTCTTGTATAACATTGCATATTCACACACACACGTAGCAGTTTTAAAACTCAGATGCACAGAAGTGTGGTTTTTTTTTTTCATAATGGAATTCAACTTGCTCATCAGTTCCCATTTCTGCTGATGGAGGAAAAGCATTATCTTTTGGTTAAATACTCACTAAAATCTAGGAATTTCCCCATTCTTTCCATCTGCTTTTGCTTCCTTTCTTCTAGTTTCTCCTCGGGCTAATGTACCCTGTACACTGTTGATGGACTGGTGAAAGGATAATCTTTCCAAAACACAGAGCTCATCTCAACGCACCCTGCCCCCCCAGCTTAAAGACCTTCAGTGGCTCCGACTGCCCGGGGGAAAAAATCTGAATTCCTTAGCAAGCCTCATAAAACCTTCACAGTCTAGTCCCAATCTCCCCAGCACGTCATCCTTTGCTATCTTTACTAATGCATTCTGCCCTCTAGCCCCAGAGGGTTTGCTTTTTCCTGAACATAACGAATGTTTTTTCAAGCATTTGGCCCACACTGTTCACGTTGCATGGAACACACTTTGCAAATGTTTTCACCAGACAAATACCTTTTTCAGTACCCAGTTTAAAAGTTGTCTCCTCTGGGTCGTCTTCCTTGACTCATTTATAAGGAAATAATATTTCCTTAGTGTTCCCTTAGCACCTTGTACCTACCTCTGTTACTTAGATAGGTAAAATCTGTGGATCTGTTCCCTTAATCTGGAATGTGAATTTACCTGGGTTTAATCTTACTCAAAGGAGCCCTGGTGGTGCAGTGGTTAAGTGCTTGGCTGCTGATCTAAAAGTTGGTGGTTTGAACCCAGCCAGCAGCTTTGAGGGAGAAAGACGTGGCAGTCTGCTTCTGTAAAGGTTACAGCCTTGAAAACCCTATGGGGCAATTCTATTCTGTGCTACAGGGTCGCTATGAATCCACTCGGTGGCAGCAGGTTTGGTTTGGTTTCGGAATCTTACTCACTCTTTTTCTTTTGACCTTTCAAGCTAAGTATTACACCCAGAACATTGACGTGCTAAATAATATCTCTCAATGTGGGGGCAGTGGTGGTGCAGTGGTAGAATTCTCACCCTCCATGTGGAAGACCTGGGTTCCATTCCCAGCCAATTCACCTCATGGGCAGCCACCACCTGTCTGTCAGTGGCAGCTTTTGTGTTGCTATGATGCTAAACACGTCTCAGTGGAGCTTCCAGACTAAGATGGACTAGGAAGAAAGGCCTGTCTATCTACTGCTGAAAATCAGTTAATGAAGAAACCCTATGGATCACAATGGTCTGATCTGCAACCAATTATGGGGATGATGCAGGACTGGGCAGCGTTTCGTTCTGTTGTGCATGGGGTTGCCATGAGTCAGGGACGACTTGACGGCAGCTAAGAACAACAACAAATATCTCTCGAAACATATGAGTGTTAATTAAAGAATGTCAAAATGGGTAAGAGATACAGAAAGAAGCATGGGATGCCCAGGTAAGGAAATGGAGCCTGTGTTATTTGCCAGCGGAAGCTGTTCAAAAGCTGGCAAGGAAAAGATAACTGTCCCTTTATGACTTCTCATTGGACTCAGAAGAAGAAAGTCACTGAATCCTCACATAGATGTGACTGACAAAGGACCAGTGCTGCATATTTTACAGAACCAACTAACTCGAAAGTGAGAACATAGCTTTTCAAATGGTTACATGCAGTTATCTTAAAAAAAAAAAAAAAAAGTAAGGGTACATGACTCATTGTTTTACTCATTATGAAGGAGAATCCAGATTTTGTGGGGCCTGAGGCATATAGAATTTGGGGGTCTCTCCTTCAGAAAAAAAATTGCAAATAGAAAATCAGGTAAGAAAGCAAATATTTATTTAGAAAAGAAAACAGGAAGGAATTGTGTAAGTGAGGGGCCCTAAAGCTTAAGCTTCCTTAGCTTCATGGAGAATCTATTGCTGTTTTTCATAAAACTTTTACATTGTATCATAAGCCGTGTGTGTGCGTGTGTGTGTGTGTGTGTGTGTGTGTGTGCTTTGCACATATGACAGCTGAGGCTGCACTGGGGAAGGCTGCTACTGTGTATCAGTATGTGTCATAGGATCGCTATTGAGTATCCATATGTGTCGTAGGATCCACCACCTTTCTTGTGCTAATTAGTGGCTAGATATGGATTAGATTCAAGTCAATGCAATAATCAGCTTCCTCTTTATTTTCCTGACACAAGTAATTGAGCCTTGTGTCCGATCTAGACTCATTTCATCTCTGTATCATGATGCTCTATAGAAGGCTTCAGTAAATATAAGTGGGCTCTTCCTTGTATGTGAAGTTAATGCTTTTATACACATGCCTTTGGGTGTTTTTCCAGCACATTTGGTGAGTTTAAATTGGTTGGTTGTCAGCCTTTAGACTCTAGGGTAAGAACAACAAGCAGAACTGTAAAAATAAGAACAATTGAGATTTTCAGTGAATGTTCTTTCTGGAGGAGAGGCAGCACGGGGTGGGGGTGCGGTAGTGAACAGGTCCCTCTGGAAACCAAGGAAGCATCCTGTGTGTAGCAGAATCTGCAGCTGCCTCAGTCAGCGCCGTGCACCATTCCCACCCGGAGCCTACTGCATCCCTAAGCTGAGGGCTTCATGGTGAATGCAGTGCAGATAAACATCTTGGAAGGCAGTTGTTTCCAGACCCATCTTCATTTGAATCTCCCAGATTCACTTTCAATTGCAAAGAATTTCCTCTGTGTTATGGATTGAATTGTATCCCCCCAAAAGGTATGTTGAAGTCCTAACCCTCAGTACCTTTGAATGTTACCTTGCTTCGGTATTCAAAGATGTTATCAGTTAAGGTAATATGAGGTCATCCTGGAGTAGGGTGGGTCCTAATCCAATGTGAGTGGTGTCCTTGAAGAAGAGAAGAGACAGATAGACGCGCCCAGGGGAAAGACAGCCATGTGAAGATGAAGGCAGAGACTGGAGTGATGCTGTCACAACCAAGGAATGCCTGGGGCTTCCAGAAGCTGGGAGAGACAACAAAGGATCTTTCCCTAGGGCCTTTGGGAAAAGATGAACCTGCCGGCACCCTGAATTTGAACTTCTAGCCCTTCAAAACTGTGAGATAATAAATTGCTGTTGTTCTAAGCCACTTTGCTTGTGGTACTTTGTTACAGCAGCTATAGGAAATTAATACCCTCTAAAATGACAAAGGCAAAAATACAGGAGGACAATTCTTCCTAGGGAGTATTCTTTCTTTTTTCTTCGAAAGTCTAAACTTTACAGATTTCTTCTTCCACTGACTCGCTTTTAATTTTAATAGCAGATTGGACATATGATTGCTTAATGGCTATTCTTCAGAAATGTCATTCACAGGTTCATATTTATTTTCAAGTTCCGATTAAACCACAAAGCATAATTTTGAAATAATAAGAAAAGTCATGCTGTAATTTTTATATTTTACTCAAGAAACGTGGCATAAAAGGAAGTAGAATGAATCATGGGGTAAAGTGCTGTCTCAAGAATCAGATTTCCTAAATTATCTTCTGGTCTCAGCTACTTGTGTTATGGATGAGTAAATCCCTTAGTTAGTGAGTGATAGGGCTAGAAGGCTGGGCTCTTGAAAATAAATTACTGTTTTTTCTAATTGTAGAATTAATGTGTATATATTATGGGAACATTTTCACTTACAGAAAAAGAAATTAAAAAAAAAAAAAACAAACTAAAGAAAAATGCCCTGTAATTCTATGCGGTGCAGTGAATTACTTTTATATGGCCTTTCTAGCCATGGTCTTGTAACTCCTACAAAATAATTGGCTGGGCCATAATCTTGCAAGGGATTGGTCAATTTACTATACAAGTAGGGCTTGGAAAATCCACCCAATAGGATTGAGCCCCTTGCAGTCAGTCCAGCTAGGGAATTGGTTAGTTTTGTGCCCCTGCTTACATAAGGGCCAATCCCACGGAGGTTGGGGGGACCTCACTACCATCAAGAAGAGTCTGGAGGGACGCATATCCTTTGGACGTGGAGTCCTTGCACTGAGAATCTCCTAGACGCAGAAAGAGGGCTGTAACACCGAAGGTGGAGAGATGGTGGGCTGGCTGGCTAAGGAGAGAGACAGCAGTAGTGGCTTGCCATGGAGACAGAGCTGGGTGCCTCCACACAGGAGGTCTGCTTGCTGCTGAAGAGTTGTAACACTTGCTTGTGCAGGGCAGAGGCCTGATTGTGCCCCTTGGGCAGTGTGGCAGGAGCTACATAGGCCTTTGAGCAGCACAAGCCCGGGTAGCATGCTGTCAAGAGAGAAACTATGCAGGCCTGGGAGCCATCAGTAGAAGCCTAAAAGGACCCAGTGGCAGAGGCTTGGAAGATCCTGTGCAGGGGTCTTCCTGCGGGCAAGGCAAGGCCCAGTGGCAGAGCAGAAGCCTAGGGAACTGTGCAGGTCCCCCAAGTAGCGTAATGGTAGCCAGAGGCAGAGGTGATGTGAAGATAGCGTCTGACTTGAACCACAGCATGCCTGCCCAGCTACAGAAGCATGGACTTGGGTAATTTGTGGGAAGGGTAAGTGGTTCCGCTTTGAGGATCTGTTGTTATTGTTTTTCTATAAATAATAATAATGGCTGTCACTTTGCCAGCACTGTGTAAGTGTCTCGTGTGTCTGGCTCGATCACAGATGAATGCAGCACCCGTGGAATGGTTGATACCAGTGGATTTTCACGTCTCATTCCTAGCAGTCTTATGGCTATCTGGAAGTTTGAGGAACAGCCTGTCTATAGGTGCAATGCAGATAGACAGGCCCTATCATTCCACTACCAGAAATAATCTCTGCAAACTTTTAGGTTAATGTTTAAATGTATTTACCTTCAGTGTTTGATATAGATATTACTTTTAATGTAAAATATATGATTTAAAAATTTAGAAATTACGTGGAATGGTAGAATCTTTGCATTCAAGGATTTAACGTTCAGGGTTGTGAATAATACTAGCAATCTGGAAGGTCCGTGACATGTAGAAACATACTTTTGCTGACAAGCTGGTGGGCAGAAGTGAGTCACCTGACCTGACTGGTGAATCACAGAGCAGCTGCCATATGTCTGTCTGCACCTCAGCTTGGCTTTGCTGTTCTCACTGGGGGAAGAGCAACTAATTGAGGGTTTGTGGCTGAGTCTCCTTAGCACCTCCCAGTCCACATTCTCTCCTTCTTCATTAGCTAGACATATTTTTACCCAACCAAAAGAATACATTCCTGGTTTCCTTTGCAGGTAAATATGCGACTTTGTTTTGGCCAATGAGCTGTAAGCAAAAGTATATACAGCTCTTGTGAAATACTCTTTTTCCCTTTCTCCATCCTCCTTGGTGGAATATGATTGCTATGGCTGGAGCTCAGCAGCCACCTTGGACCTTGAAGATGAACGCTGCACTGTAGGGAAGACAGACTGTGTGCTGGAAGGATGCTGGACTGCTATCATTTTGTGGAGCCACTATACCAGTTCTGAGCTGTCTACGTGAAAGAGAAATAAAATTCTATCTTGTTTAAGCTACAGTAAAAACAAACAAACAAACAAAGTGTCTTAATATTCAGCTAAATTTAATCCTAACAGCTTAACTAACAGGCTTGCTCACTGTTACAGTTTACCTAATATGGGTAGTTGTTGACTCACCTGTGGGGAAAGGAGGGCAAAGTGATCTCATTTTGGGGTTAGAGCCAGGAGGCATCCTGGTTTTGGTTTAATGTCTATTCATGCCCATTCCTGGCATGTGCTATCTCCCAGGACTCAGATTCCTTAGACTCCTCTACAAGCACATCTCTTAAAAGCTCTGCTCTCTGCAGCCATCTAAGATACTCCACTGGTCTCACCACTTTGGGAGCAAGGGAGAATGAAGAAAACAAGATACAAAGGGAAGATTAGTCCAAAGGACTAATGGACCACAACTACCACGACCTCCACCAGACTGAGTCCAGTACAGCTAGATGGTGCCCAGCTACCACTGATTGCTCTGACCAGGATCACAACAGAAGGTCCCCAACAGAGCTGGAGAAAAATGTAGAACAAAATTCTAACCCACAAAAAAGGACCAGACTTACTATGGCCCCCGGACACTCTTTTAACTCAGTAATGAAGTCACTCCCGAGGTTCACCCTTCAGCCAAAGATTAGACAGGCCCATAAAACAAAAGGAGACTAATGGGGCACAACAGCCCAGGGGCAAGGATGAGAATGCAGGAGGGGACAGGAAAGCTGGTAATAGGGAACCCAAGGTCAAGAACGGAGAGTGTTGACAAGTCGTGGGGTTGTTAACCAATGTCATAAAACAATATATGTACTAACTGTTTAATGGGAAACTACTTATTCTGTAAACCTTCATCTAAAGTACAATAAAAAAAAATTTAAAAAAAAGCTCTGCTTTCTATCTCTGGGGTGGGTTGGGGTGAAGAAGCTCCTGCAGCCTCACAGCAAAGGCTGGTCCTGGCCAGGGAAGAGTAGCAATCAATAACAACCAGAGGGTGAAGGCATCTACCAGGAGGGTTATTGTAGGTTTGCTGTTCTCAAAATATATCACCCCTAGGATTTCCTGAGACCCTTTCAGAGAGTCCATGAGGTGAAAATTATTTTCATAATAATACTAACACATGACTTACTTTTTCCCCTTTCATTCTCTCATGAGCGTACAGTGGGGTTTTCCAGAGGCCACATGATGTGTGACAGTGAAACCTATTGAATATAGATGCAAATGTGAGAATCCAGCTTATCAATCAGGTGTTAGAGAAAGTTGCAAAAACATAAACAATACCATTCTTCTCACAATTTATTTTTGGTTTTGGAAAAATATAGGCTTCTTTTCATAAAAATGTGCTATGCTCACATGTAATGTTTATTATTGTTATTTAAGAATGAATTAATAATATTTCTTGGTTTACCCTTTTAATGTGGCAAATATTGATAGATAGAACTCACAGAAAGAAAAGCTCTTTGGGGTCCTCAATAATTGTTAAGAGTGTAAAGGGGTCCTGAGACCAAAAAGTTTGAGAATTGCTGTTCTAGGTTTTCCTTGAAAAGAGCTTGTCTCAACCACAAGACACCCACCAACAGCTGGGGTAGCAGCTGGAGATAGTCTTCCCATCAGTGGGTTGTGCATGATTCTACCTGATGACTTTCTTCCATGCTCTGTAATCTCCAGGGCAGATGGGCTCAGGGGTCTGGGGGTGGAGGAAAAAGGGCCAAACCTGAGGAGCTGGGTTTTTACAAGACTCTGCCGAGAGCTGCAGAGAAGAGGAAGGAGGCACTCTGTCATCATGGAAACTCTCCCCGGTGTCAGGGGTGGATTAATCAGTAAGCAAGGTACACACAGGCTTACAGTAAACAAGGTACCGATGTGGTGAAAAATGGGAAATTGTGCACTACAGATTAGTAATTAAACACAAGTAAGCCCGCCAGTACCTTGCTTATTGGGTACGCCTATCCCCATTTACACCATTTCCAGTGGCTGAAACTTCTCATCTGAAAAATGTAAGGGAGCAGGCCAGAGGCTCCTGCCCTCTGGCACTTCTTCCCTTGGATTGAGGAGATAATATTGGAGCCATTATTCCCTGTTCTTGAGCATAAAGAATGTGACCCAGCTGGAGCTGAACTCACAAGGACTCACAAGGACATATCAACTGTGCCCTGAGATATAAAGACAATAGTTAGGACAATCTTGGAAAATATCTTTTAGGGAACCTTTTGTATATCAAAAAGAACACAAAGACTTTCCACTCTTATCTTTTCCTATTAGCATTTAGTGAGTGGAAAATTTGTTGAACCAATGAAGACCCTCCTGACTGTTGTTACTGAAACCTGTACCAATGATTGTTAAGAAAGATGATTCAAAATGTAGATTCACGCTGATCTGCAGTTTTTAGCCAATTGGTGAAAAGGTGAAGCTTTCAATGATTTTACTCATTTGTGATGTTAATATATACTGATAATACTGTAATGTTCCTCTGGACATTAGCTCTGGCAGCGTGCTTGTCTGTTTCCCACTTTTGCCTTTTTGAATATATGCCAAATAAAACTTTCTTTTTGCTTTACTAAACTTTGTGATGTTTTTACCCTACCACACCTTCCTGGCTGTTTCTAAAGCCCTCTAGGCCCCAAGGAGCAGTTGCGGGAGTGTCTGGGATAAGAGAGAAAGCAAGAACTCTGGATCTGTTTTTTTTTGGTCTATCCTTTTCGTCCTCTTTCCTCTCTCTGCAGTTCCTCCAGGCCGGAAGCAGAGGGGCTTTTCTTTTACATCTTATCCTTTTCAATAGAGCAACAAGCCTCATGGCTGAGTTAGGGTCATCAACAGTCCTAGTTTGCCTGGGCCTGAGGGAGTTCCCAGAATGCAGGACGTTTGGTGCTAAAACTGGGACAGTCCTGGCCAAAGTGGGACGAGCTGGTCACCGTAGGCCTAGCTTTCCTGAGCTGAAATGATTATTTTCTGCGCACACTGAGAGGATCCCTTTGATAGGAGTGAGTGGACTTGGTTTTGTGATGTGCTAAAGACAGTTGCGAAAACTCTTCAGCTCAGTAGTTCTCAATGTGGGGAACTGTCCTTTCCCTAAGGGATATTTGGGAAAGGCTGGGAGTGTTTTTTATTGCAATCATAACTGGAATGTGATACTGGCATTTAGTGAGGTGGGGCAATGTCCGTGACCTTCTGCATGTGGAATAATTGTCCTGCTCAAAATGCCAGTCATGTCCATTGAGAAACTGAGCAGGACCACCCAACCCTGTTTTTCAAGCTCAGTGTCTTGCCAAAGAGGTCAAACCCATGGTTTCTCTTGCTCTGGGGTCCCAAGTGTCAGTGACTTCTCCTAGGAAGTGGGAAGCTTCCAGGGAGTATAATTAAAGGGAGAAATTACATGCAGAGGTATAATATTTGCTAAATGTTATCCTTTTACAAAGCAAAAGCCTAGAACTCTCCGTGACGAGTGAAAAAGGGCTCTGGAGCAAGAACTAGACATCTCAGAGAGGACAAGAACATATGGGGCAAGAACAATGTGGAATACTACAGAGTAAGATATAGGATGAAGCAGGTGAATCTCTTAGCTGTGGAGGTCAAGGGTCATAACCAACTCTTCATGAAGAGGGACTAAGACTTAACCCAGAAACTTCAGTGTAACCATTACAAGTCATTGTATCACTATGTGTACAGTTCTCATTATAGAGAAAATTCATTTGTCATCTTCATATAATTTCAACCTACAGAAAATTTCTGGGTATTGTACTGTAAAGTTGCTTGGAGTGGGTAAATTTAGCGTTAAGATTCTGAAATTCAAAATGGGCAAAACTGGATGAGAATGACCCCTGATGGAATGCTGTCTTCATGAGGCTTTCTTTTTTCTCCCCGATGGAGGTTTTATATATAGAAGCAGAAGAACCCATGTGACAAAGCCAGTGCAAAACAATTTCCCATTTATACAGAGGCTCCTTCTTTGCTTATAACAAAGATTATTATGCTACTTCTTTGATAATCTTTTTGAAATTCATTTATCCATGAATTCTCTAATTTTTTCAAGTGTATATCTCACTCAGCACCTACTATAACCTTATTCTAGCCTGTCTTCCTTTACTGTAGAGATAGGAAAGCTAAAAATAACATGTCCCAGAGTCCCTTGCAACTAGGGTTCTAGGTTTCACCAAACATAACCTAATGCCTGGTTTGCCTGGGGCAGTCTGATTTATGTCTGTTGTCCTGGCATAATTCTTAAAAGTGCCTCCCTTTTCTCTTGTGGTCACTTTTGGCACTTGGAGTCAGTTGGTGGTGATGATTGGCTGTTTTGGCAAGGCCCTGGGCAGAGGCACTGGTTCTTTTGGGCAGCTGTGGCAGAGTTTCTGATGTGTTCTAGGTGTCGAGGGGCAGGCACTGGTGGTGGTGCTGTTTCTGTGGACTAGTCTCGTGGAGTGGGTGGGCACTTTCCCTGGGTGCTTTGTTCCTGGCTCTGTGGTATCTAAACCCATTTCCCTGGTCCTATCAGGAAGTCTGTAAGCTTCCTAGTATATTTTACCATATTCCATCAATTCTGAGAGGTACATTTTCCCACTTTTTTTTTTTAATCTCTGAAATTGGGAGGCTTCTGACAGTCAATGCATAGCACAATTTAATTAGCAGTGTTCCATCTTTCTTAGTGGTTTGTAAAATAATAATGTGTCTTACAAATTATGGCATCTTAACTTCAATGAAAAACGGTAATAAATACCTTACTGGTAATCAGGTAAAGTAGATGATATTATTTGCAACTGAGCATGGTAAACCACATAGGATATAAACAAAAAGGGAATTTAAGATGGGTGGAATCAAAGTAATGGAGTCCTAGCTCACGTTTTTTTTTTTTTTTTTTTTTTTTTTAAATTCTACCTGGCCCTCTAGAAAAGATATTGTGTAAATCAGGATTTTCTGGCAGAGAATATGGGATATATTGCAGCGGCTGGCAGTCTCAGAAAAACCTGTTATTACTTGCTCATGTCCAGGGTGGCCTTAGTGTTTTCTGGTTTTTCATCTTCCATTTCCTTAACATCTCTGAATTTCTTTCCCTTTTCCTCTTTTTAAATCATAAAAGAGATTTTTACAGGATATAATTTCTATGAAGCGCTATTTTTTGTTTATTTTTTTTAAAACTCTTTTCCCACAATGTGATCCAAGAACAGGCAGATTTATGTAAATGGATTTTACTGGAGTAATTCCTTCTGCTATATCACTATCATCATCATTAAAAGTGCATAAATCTGTATATGATTACTGTGAGAAATGTTCCACAGAAAAATCTGTCATCAAGTCTTACTGTTCTTGTTTGTGACATGTCACTTGAATATGATTTTTTCCATTCTCACTGGTGCTGTTCTGGCTAAGATGTCACCATCTCTCATCTGGACAATTGTAACATTCTAGCCTTGTTCTCCGCTTCTCAACCTATACTGCTTACAGTGATCAGAGGTATTACAGGCGTTTTAGGAGCCTTGGGTCTTTCGAGTTGTGGCTTAGCAGAATTAGGGTCATTGGTGCTTCTGAATTAGAGGTTGTTATGGGTTGAATTGTGTTCCCCAAAAGATACATTGAAGTCCTAACCCCAGGTACCTGTGAATGTGACTTTATTTGGAAATAAAGTCTTTGCAGATGTAGTTATGTAAGTTAACATGAGGTCATACTGGAGTAGGGTGAACCCTAATCTGATATGCTTGGTGTTTTTATAAAGACAGAAGAGACACAGACAGACAGACATAGAGAGAAGATGGCAAAGTGGAGTTCTGCAGCCACAAGCCAAGGAATGCCTTGGACCACCGGAAGCTAGAAGAGGTAAGGAAGGTTTCCTTGCCTAGAGCCTTCAGAGAGAACACGACCCTGCTGCCACCTTGATTTCAGACTTCTAGCCTCCAGACCATGAAAGAATAAACTGCTGTTATTTTAAGCCAGCCAGATTGTGGCACGTTGTTACAATAGCCTTAGGAAATGGCTATAGAAGTATTAGACATTTTCTCTCCCCAGGTATTTATTTGTATTCATTAACTTGCACAGATGCTGGGAAAATCCCCATTAGAACAAAAGAGTCCAGCCCTGGGATGTATGTACAGACATGTTGGGTAGACTTGTCAAGAGGTTCTGATATAAACTGGATTATAGGGGGGACAATGGTAGCAATGGTGGTGGTGGTATGTGTATGCAAACATTCTGAATGAGAACTCATCATAGGATATCTGGGAGCTCTGTTGGGGTAGTGGTTAAGCATTTGGCGGCTAACCAAAAGGCTGGCAGTTTGAATCCACCAGCTGCTCCTTAGAAACCCTATGGGGCAGTTCTACTCTGTCCTATAGGGTCACTATGAGTTGGAGTCGACTCAGAATCAGGGTGAAGGTGATGGCTCTACCTGCAAGCTTTACCTAGCTACACGTGTGAAACGTGAAGGAAAGAGCTGAGTGTATTAGTTAGGGTAAGACTAGGCCATTGTAATAGAGACTCACACTAATCCAGTGGTTTAAGGGAGATACCTTATTTCTTTGTCAGCCACAGTCTAAGATGAGCTCTGCTTCATGATGCCATTCAGGTATCCAAGTACCCAGTTTTCTCTACCACTCCCTAAATCCTGGCCCTGATTATATGGTTGAAACTGTGTCACAATCAGTCTTCATTCTAGCTTGAGGGAAGAGGAAAGAGCATGGAGGAGTACACGTGCAATCTATTACGCCTAGGCCTAGAAGTGCCGTAAATCACTCATGCTCATGTTCCACTGATGAGAAGTCACATGGCCTCATCTACCTGCAAGAAGGTCTGGGAAGTGTCTCCCTAGCAAGTGGCCACACATCCAGCTATAACTCTATTATTATGGTAGATGGAGAGTGCAGATTTTGGAAGACAACTAGCTCTCTCTAACACTTTGAGTATATGTGAATATATGGGATTATAATGTGTGAGGATATAGACGATTTTGCCATGGGACAGCCCTGCATTGAGCTTTCTCTCTCTTCAAAGGGGACTTCCTGGTTCCAGCACTGAGGACTGAGGTGGTGGCAGTTACAGTAGATCTCTGTCATAAGTAGTTGAGTGCCTTGAGGGGTACGTGTGGGATCCTACACCACCGGCAGTGATAGCAGTGACTCGTCACCAGGATTGATTGAAAACTCATGTAAACACCAATGGAAAGTCTTGGAGATATTCAGGAGGAGGAACACTTGGAAAAAGTCTGTATTTCTTGTTACTCAAGCAGTAAACACTCAGAGTATTGAGACTTGGGGATATTTATTCAAATGTGGCCTCATTTATACTCATAGACTGATGAAGCCTGGGCATTCTAAGTATTGGTAGACTTGATTATGTTATCATTATATTATTTTTTTTTTGCATAAGAAAAACCTCACTGCTTCTCACTACCAGGATAAAGTGCAAACCCTTTTATATAGGTTCAAGGCTCCTCATGTCTGACGCTAACCTACCCTCCAGATCTCTAATGATTTCCTCATTGCCCTTCATGCCGTGGCTATCCTGTGTTAATTACTCTTCCCCAGAAGTGACAGGTATCTTCATGCCTCCGTGCCTTTGTTCTTACTGTTTCTTATGACTGGCATGCCCTTCCTATCCTGGAAAATCCTACTCATCCTTCAAGGTGCTTATCAAGTAATAATAATGATGAAACTAATGTTTAAGCACTTGTTACATGCCAGGTACTGTTCTAAGCTCTTTACGTGGTTTATCTCTTAAATTTTACAATAGATATGAGACAGGTACTATTATTATACCCATTTTACCAGTGAAGAAACAAGGACGTAAAGGACGTTAAGGACTTTGCCCAAGGTCACTTAGCAAGTAAGTGTCAGAGACAGAATTTGAACCCAGGTAGTTGAGTCCAGAGTTCAACTCTTGGCCAGTGTGTTATGTGAAGCATCCTCAACCCTGCCCCTCACCCCTGCAGCGGAATTAACCTCCTTTTATGTACTTCCACTCACCCAAACTGTGCAAAAGATAGTTGTTTTCCATCTTTGTAGTCTGCTTGTTAGTGCATTCTCTAATATTTAGTTGCTGTTGTTGTTAGGTGCAGTTGAGTCGGTTCTGACTCATAGCCTTATGTACAACAGAATGAAACACTGCCTGGCCCTGTGCCATCCTTATAATCGTTGCTATGCTTGAGCCCATTGTTGCAGCCACTGTGTCAATCCATCTCATTGAAAGTCTTCTTCTTTTTCACTGAACCTGTACCTTACCAAGCCCGATATCCTTCTCCAGGAACTAGTCCTTCCTGATAACATGTCCAAAGTACATGAGATGAAGTCTCGCCATCCTTGCTTCCAAGGAGCACTCTGGCTGAACTTCTTCAAGAAAAAGCTTGTTCATTCTTCTGGCAGTCCATGGTATGTTCAATATTCTTCGTCAAAGCCATAATCCAAGGTAGCAATTCTTCTTTGGTCTTCCTTATTCATTGTCCAGCTTTCGCACGCATGTGAGGCAATTGAAAATACTGTGGCTTGGGTCAGGCTCACCTTAGTCCCCAAAGATGTCAGTTTTTCTTTGCTTTTCAACACTTGAAAGAGGTCTTTTGCAGCAGATTTGCCCAATGCAATACCTCATTTGATTTCTTGACTGCTGCTTCTATGGTCGTTGATTGTGGATCCAAGTAAAAAGAAATCCTTGACAACTTCAATCTTTTCTCTGTTTATCATGATGTTGGTTATTGGTCCAGTTGTGAGGATTTTTGTTTTCTTTCTGTTGGGGTGTAATCCATACTGAAGGCTGTGGTCTTTGCTCTTCATCAGTAATTGCTTCAAGTACTCTTCATTTTCAGAAAGCAAGGTTGTGTCATCTGCGTATCGCAGGTTGTTAATGAAGCTTCCTCCAATCCTGATGCCACGTTCTTCCTCATATAGTCCAGCTTCTTGGATTATTTGCTCAGCCTACAGATTGAATAAGTATGATGAAAGGAAATAACGCTGACTCACACCTTTCCTGATTTTAAACCATGCAGAATCCCTTGTTCTGTTTGAACAACTGTTGCTTGGTCCATGTACAGGTTCTGCATGAGCACATTTAAGTGTTCTAGAGTTCCCATTCTTTGCAATGTTATCCATGACTTGAAATGATCCACACAGCCGAATGCCTTCCACAGGTAAACAATTTTCTGGCATTCTCTGCTTTCAGCCAAGATCCATCTGACGTCAGCAATGATATCCCCTGTTCCACATCCTCTTCTGAGTCTGGCTTGACTTTCTGGCAGTTCCCTGTCAATGTGCTGCTGCAACCGTTTTTGAATTATCTTTAGCAAAATTTTACTTGCATATGATATTAATGATATTGTTTGATAATGTCCACATTCTGTTGGATCACTTTTTGTTGTTGTTTGTTGTTAGGTGCCGTTGAGTCAATTTTCAACTCCTAGCAACCCCATGTGACAGAGTAGAACTGCCCCACAGGGTTTTCTAGGCTGCAATCTTTACGGGAGAAGATTGTCATGTCTTCTTCTCGTGGAGCCATTGGGTGGGTTCAGACTGCCACACCTTTGGTTAACAGCTGAGTGTTTAGCCATTGCACCACTGGGGCCTTTTGGCTAGGCTATAGTACCATGTTATTCAATCCAACACTAATCTAGGTGTTTTTGTGAAGCTGTTTTGTAGATGTGTGATTAACATCTACAGTCAGTTGACTTTAGGTAAGGAGATTATGCTTGTTAATTTAGGTGAACCTCAACAAATCAGTTGAAAGGCCTAAAGAGGTTTCCCTGAGGAAGAAGACATTTTGCCTGTGGACTGCAGCCTACCTGAGAGTTTCCAGCCTACCAGCCTGCCCTACAGATTTCAGACTTGCCTAGTCAGTCACATAATAGTGTAAGCCAATTCCTTCCAGTAAACTATATATATAGCTCCTACTGGTCCCGTTTCTCTGGTAGAACCTGACTGATACAGTTTATTGCATTTAATGACATGGCTGGTCTACAAGATGTTAATGTCCTTGTTGTTCCTTGAATGGTAAGTCCACTCTTGACCTTCTCCAGGATACATTTAGGACTTTTGAGAATTCCCAAAGCTCTGATCATGATCACATTGAACATGTTCCATTTGCACCACCAAGGGACAGAAGAGGGACCAAGGACCCTGTAAAAAACCAATTGTCATTGAATCAATTCCAGCTCATGGTGACCCCCTGTGTGTGAGAGTAGAACTGTGCTCTCTAGGGTTTTCAGTGGCTGATTTTTCAGAAGTAGATTGCCAGACTTTTCCTATGAGGTGCCTCTGGGTGGACTCGAACCTCCAACATTTTGGTTAACAGCCACGCGTGTTAACTATTTGCAACACCCAGGGACTCCAAGGACCCTGTCATCTGTCAAAATAAGAACTGCTTCCATTGCCATTTGAAGATCTATGCAAGATTACACCAATCAACTTCATCTTATGCATTTATTTACTTTGCATTTGAATCAGAATGTACTACTTGCTGCTCAATAAAAACATCCCAGACTTTTCATGATCTGTGATTTTGCTCATAGTGTTTCCTTTACCAAGAATACCCTTTCTTCCCACGTCAGAAATTTTATCCAACTCCGAAAAGTATGGCCCCCAGATACCCTTTTAACTCAGTACTGAAGTCACTCCTGAGGTTCACCCTTCAACCAAAGATTAGACAGGCCCATAAAACAAACAATAATACATGTAGGTCAACCAGGTATACGACACTAAATGGGCACACCAGCCCAGGGGCAAGGAGGAGAAGTCAGGAGGGACAGGAAAGCTGGACGAATGGAAATAGGGAACCCAAGGCCAAGAAGGGGAGAGTGTTGACACCTTGTGGGGTTGGCAACCAATGTCAGAAAACAATATGTGTATTGTTTAATGAGAAACTAATTTGCTCTGTAAACTTTCACCTAGAGCACACACACACAAATGAATTATGTATGAAATAAAAAACAGCAATAAAAGTAAGAAATATCCATAAAAAACAGAGCAATAAACATCAAGTTGTAAAAAAAAAAAAAAATTATCCAAAATTTGATCCATCTTAAGCAAATAGTTCCTGATCTTTCTATATAATTGCCTCCTCTTTTGAGTTCCCACATGATCACTTTTTCTGCATTTCAGTTAAGGCTGTTGCCTTGCCTCACTCCACCCTATGTCACTGCAGCGCAGACATTGCACACGATATTAAACCAAAAAAACCAAACTCGTTGCTGTTGAGTCGATTCTGACTCATAGTGACCCTACAGGACAGGGTAGAACTGCCCCATAGGGTTTCCAAGGAGCACCTGGTAGATTCAAACCGCCAACCTTTTGGTTAACAGCCATAGCTCTTAACCACTATGCCACCAGGGTTTCCTTGCACATGTTAGGCATCTGCATGTATTAGTACATTGGCAGTGACTCTTTTCTTCCTGCATTAGGTTTGAACTGTCTCCCTGCACAGCCTAGAAAAATTGCCCCGATGGGAGGCTACTAGAGTTCACAGGCAGCCAGTCATCACCGATCCCTTCCACTTTAAAGTGAAAATTACTTTTCTGACCTCAGGGAAAAGCCATATTTCATCTCTAAGGTGTTATGCCCCTACCTTGTCCCCACACGAATTGCTTTTAGGGACCGTATGTTTCTTTAGACAGAACGAGACTTATAATGTCTCAAATTTTCTAAACATCTAAACATGAAAACAGTCTTTCTCGCAATTTCAAATCTTCTTGGATGCTTCCACAACATCGACCTTCCATTTCTATCTAGCCATTTTTGGATTAGAATGGATTACCAGATCTTTGTCCTGCGAGAAAATGTGCAAATGTATGCAGATGCATATGTGTCACAGTCTGTGGTCAGGCTGAGTGACTTGTGGCTGTCCCCAAACCATTATTTCTAAACAATCATTTGACTTCATTTGGCTAATATTAGAACGTAACATGCTCAGTTCTCGTGTGTGTGTGTGTGTGTATGTGTGTGTGTGTGTGTGTGAGTGTGGGGTAAAAATTTGAGACAGTTCTTTTGAGACAGATCTTAGGCTCTTACGTGACTCCATGCATCTTAAGTTCTTTTTTTTACTCACTAGATGTCACTCTCTACCCAGTGAATTTCAGTGTGGAGCTTTGCGGTGAGTTAATTAGAAAAAAAAGCTATTTGGAAAAGGATTTGTAAGAGGCTGCAAAACATATTTTCAATTACTTCCAAATAAGACATTTTCCACTACAGTTTGCAAGAGGCATTCATTATTTCTTTGGTCAAAAGAAACCCTTCAAAACTCATTAAAAGAAAGAGGAGTAAAGTCAGCGGCCGCTTTTCTCTTCCCAGCCCTGTGGCACCGGCTTTGACAGGTTTGTAGCGATACTGAAATATGGCTTGCCTCTGAAATTATTTCTTCAGCAAAGGACAGAGCCACAGGGGGTGTTGACATTTGAATATATTCCCAGAGATGAAGGGAATTCCCATTGCCACCCCCTCCAGTCACCTGAAAAAAGACCCTTTGAGTGTGAAGAAAGCATCGTTGACATAATCTTCATTTTGTTGAATTAACTTGCATTTTCTATCATGAAGTGTATATGCAAACCTTTTAATTGGAATGCCAAGGAGAAAGAAATCTAAAGCATTAACAATGCATAAAGGAAGCCCTTTATTTTCAGGTGGTTGAAACTGAAATAATAAGCAGTATTTCAAGGATGATGGCCGTATCCCCTTTTATTCTGGCCAGACAGACAAAAAGAGCAGTACCCTCAGAACTGGAGAACAAAGCAAGTGTGTGTGTTATTATTGCTTTATTTAAATTCTGCCATTATTTTTGTACCACAAATGTCCCTTATATTACAAAATTTTCCAATTTCAAAGCTTTAAAGGGAAATAGGGAGCATTGTGGGGTTCCCTGGTGATGGTGCTTTGTATGGCTTTGGTAAACCCAGGGGCGTGCAAACTGGGCAGGAATCCCAGAACTGTTTTTTTTTTTTAAATATAATTTTACGGTTGTTAAGAATATACACACCGAAACATACACCAATTCAACAGTTTCTAAATGTACCATTTAGTGACATTGATTACATTCTTCGAGTTGTGCAATCATTCTCAGCTTCCTTTTCTTTCTTTCTTTTTTTTTAATTGTGCATTAGGTGAAAGTTTACAGAGCAAATTAGATTCCCATTTGATAGTTTGTACATAAAGTGTTTCATGGCCTTAACTTCATTCCGCACAAGGTGTCAGCAGTCCCCTCATTTCCGCCCTGGGTTCCCTGTTACCTTTTGTTCTAATTTTCTACTGCTTCCTGCCTTCTCATCTTTGCTTTTGGGCAAATATTGCCCTTTTGATCTCGAATAATTGACTGTTCTAAGGAGCACTTCCCTCTTGGGTGTTACTGCTTGTTTTATGGGCCTGTCTATTGTTTGACTGGAAGGTGGTCTCTGGGAATGGCTTCAGTTTCAGGTCAGAAGGGTATCTTAGGGCCATAGTTCTCCGGGGTTCCTCCAGTCTCTGTCAGACCTGTAAGTCTGGTCTTCTTTGTGAATTTGATTTTTTTGTGTTACATTTTTCTCCCACTCTGTCTGGGAACCTCTGTTGTGATCTTAGAGTGGTCAGTAGTGGTAGCTGGGCACCATTTAGTTCTTCTGGTCTTGGGGTTGTGTAGGCTGTGGTTTATGTGGTCTGTTAGTCCTTTGCACTAATTGCTGCCTTGAGTCTTTGGTTTTTTTCACTCTCCTTTGCTCTGGATGGGAAGAGACCAATAGTTGTATCTTAGATGGCTCTTGCAAGCTTTTCAAGATCCCAGACGCTACCCACTAAAGTAAGATGCCGAACATTGTCTTTATGAACTATGTTATGCTAATTGATGTAGGTGTCGCCCAAGTTTATGGTCCTTTGCCTTTGAGCCTAGGAACTTCATCCCGTGAGGTGTTTGGTTATGTCTAAGAAGTTTCTCTGACTGTGCCCCTGTATACTCTATTGTTTATATTAATATATGAGGAGCACCTATAGTCATGTATGTAGAAATATCCACCACCAAACCTGTATCTACCATTGTGTGTGCTCTCTTAGCCCCAGAACTGCTTTTTAACTCTAAGTAATTTAAACTTGTTAGATATTAATTTTAAACACTCTCATCCCCAGCTTTCCCAAAACAACAATATTCCTAAAATGACAAAAATAAAAGTGACTATTTAAAGTTGTCGTTAAGTGCTGTCAAGTTGAATCCGACTCATAGTGACCCCTTGTGACAGAGTAGAACAACCCCAAAGAGTTTTCTAATTTTTACTGGAGCAGATCGTCGGGTCTTTTTCCCACGGAGCTGCTGGGTGGTTGAACCAAGCACTTAACCACTGGCCACCAGGGCTCCTTGACAGTTTGAAGAAGAGGCCTGAAATTTCAGGTGTGAACTGAATTGCTCTTTGCTTCCTAGAAATCTGGGGTCCAACAACGCTTATAACAAGAGCTCATCTAGCAATGATTTGCCATACATGTGAGTGATGTGCTCTCATTTTGCCAGAACCTTGAGGTCAGCTGTCACAAATATACATGTGGGTCCACATGCAAAAGCACAAATTGTGAAGTTGTGCAAGAAATCATGCCTATTAAATTTTAGATCATAATGTGCATTAAATTGAGGAGAGAGAAGGCGCAAAAGTGTCACAGTCTTTGGTGAGGCTGTTATGTGTGATAGTCCCCAAACCATTATTCCTAAACCATAACTTGACCTCATTTGTCTGGTACTAGAAAGTGAGATGCTCGATTTTCAAGTGTGGGTGTGTCAATATGGGATAAAATTTGAGACAATTCTTGGTCTGCTTGTTCAGGTCTTAGTGAGATTAGGTTTTGAATTACACCTAAAGCTTTTCCTTCCCAAAGTATAACTTTACTTATATGGAGAATCCTCATAACATGAGAAATATATAAGAAAAGAAATCAAATCCATTCATTCAACAAATATTTAGAGAACACTTACTATCTCTTAACAAATACAATTTTCTCATTATAAAAGTAGTGTATGTACATTGTAGGAATTTGAAAAATGCAGATAGGCACAGAGAAGGTTATGTATCTCATCCACAATTCTAACATCCAGAGATTTCAACATTCATATTTTGGTGATTTATTAGTATTTGGTGGATATATTTTCAGTTTTTACCTCTTGCACTCTATCTGTATAAATTGATATCATGTTGTGCACACTATTTTGTTAACTGCTTCCGAATTTTTCCATATAATTAAATATTCTTCTACAACATAATTTTTAATGGCTGCTAAATGTTTTGTTATTTGGACAGTCTTAAAAAAGATCAATCCCCCATGGTTGGACAACCCTGTAGCTATCACTTCATAAACATTCATGAGTAGTTCTTTAGTATAAAAACTGTAAGTGAAATTTTTAGATTCAGGCCTATGAATATTTTTAAAGTTGCTCCAAGTTGGAAATTACCTTCCTACCTTTTTAAAGTCAATTTACATTTCTACCATCAGTACATAAACATTCCTGGGTCTTTGCACTGATGTTTTAGAAATCTTTCCATAGTTACTTCTGGTGTTTTTCACCTAATCGTCTCATAAATAAATAAATAGTTGCTAGATAACATTAGCCTTCAGATAAATGCCTTAGCACATTAGTAAAGGGAATTCTACATTAAAGGAAGAGGAAATAAATAATAAAAAGCAGTAATGTTGCATCTCTGACCCTGTGCATTTATTTCAACAGGAAAAGTTTAGTTTTAATTACTGGTGATAGTACTTCATAGTCTACTAATAAAGTTCTGCAGTATATCTTGTAAAATGCACTAAACTCTTAGGTGAAAAATAACTATAGTTCTTGGCCCCTAAGTCTCTGTTGAAAATAAGAATAAAACTCCTTTTTTTTTTTCTGGTGGAAAGACTGATAAGTAAGTGAGACCTAGCAAGATTCTGAAATGTCTACTGCCATCAGGACAAAACTGGGAAAATAAACCTGTGCATTAATGTTGCACTCATATTTGGTCAGGTTAGTGCATTTTTTTTTTAAACATTAAACGTAGTGCTTAAGAGATAAATTAAAAAGTTAAGAATAAATTTAGAAGAAAACCATTTTAGTATGTGGTTACTTTTGTAAATTTACTTCTGGATAGATAGAACAGAGATGAGCTTGCCTTTTGGGCAACTTTGATATAATGTTCTTAGTAGAGTTGGCAAAATCTGGTCAAAAATATGCAAATCAGAAAATACACAGCTGCTGGGTGGTTGAACCAAGCACTTATTAGTGATGACTTTAGGGATATTATTGGGAGTCAGAAAGAAATTCATTTTTATTCATTTTGTGGAACTTTCATACTCTTCTCTTTCTTCTAGCTCAAATTAAAAAAATTCAAAATGGAAACAGCTTTTTGTTTTTTTCGGATTACAAAAATGATACATACTCGTAAAAAACTACACAACATAGAAAAGCATAAAAAAATAAAGTAAAAATCACTAAAGGCGCCACTATTCAGAGATAATCCTAAACTGTGAGAGAAAAAATTTCTCTTTGTTAAAGCCATCCACTTGCGATATTTCAGTTATAGTAGCACTAGATAACTAAGACAATATTGTTCAATAATCTGCTTTTTTTTTTCATTTTACAGAAATAAATGTTGTGACCATCTTTTGAGATGAATATGTATAGATCTACATATTTATTGGCTACTTAATATTCCATTATAGATATGTGCAGTACATAATTTTAATTTTATCTTAATATTTGAATTTTTTAAAATAAAAAAAATAGGTATGTTTCTACAGTGTGTTTTTTCTTCTAACCATTGCAGAAGTGCATAAAGTTAAGTGAGTCTCATTTATTCCCTTTCTTCCAGAGCGATTAATTCCACTCCCCACAGGTAACCCTGGAGGCATGATTTCTTCCAGAAAAATTTTTTTCAAGAATATATAAATATACACACACTCCCCCCCATCCCAAATAGGATCATATTATGTTCTACAATTTGTTTTCTTGTTTTCACTTGATATATTGTGAACATTTTCCAAATCAGTACATATACATTTATTTATTTTTAAAAACATCTACATATGTAGTATGGTTGTACCATAATTGATTTAACCTGTACCCAAAAGGCAGGAAAAATTGCACCATCAAAAGTATTCACCTTTCTTCTGTGGTATTTCTTTTTCTTGCCTGCTTGCTTGCTCAACTTGTCTTTTTATTTTTTTTAATTTGCTATTTAGTGATGTTTAAGTAAAGAAAAATAAAAAATTTAAATTATAAATACAAATTTTACCATTCATGTTTATATTAAACAATACCAATTTTAAATGCAAATATAAGCTTTAAACTAGTATGTGGAATCACTGAAGTTCCACAATTCGTATTTTGTAGCCTGCTCTTACCAGAATAGTGTAAACAGTGCATAAAAATAGCTCAACTGGTTTTATTTCACTTCTTGATATGCACACATTCTACCAACATTCTCTACCTTCCCTCTGCTGAAGAGTAAACCAAAACCCAAAACCAAACTCATAGTGACCCTACAGGACAGAGTAGAACTACTCCACAGGGTTTCCAAGGAGCAGCTGGTGGATTTGAACTGCTGACCTTTTGGTTAACAGCAGAAAAGGAACTATGGATTGCCCTATCTTTTCCTTTCCTTCTATGTCATCATTTTCCATGTGATTGGCTAATACCCTGGGAAGTAACATAAATAAAAAAGGCTATGATAGAGTTCCATGGCCATTCTTGCTGCTTAGAACACCACTGCCTTCTTTCAAGAAAAACTGGTTTGAAGGGAAAGCGTGGCCTCTCGAGGCTCTCAGGGCAGCACTTAGTTGGAGAAGTAACACCGAGTCACATTGAACTCCCATGCATCTGGGCCACTGGATTCTGTGCATGGGGCATCACAATCACTACATGCTAATGGGGTCGCGACAAATGGTGGACACATGTTCACTCATTGTATCTCTTCTGCTCACACTGCTCTACTGTCCCATTGGACTTCACTTAGAAGACACAAGTGCAAAGACAAATAATTAGGAATTTTAAGACAGCAATAGTGGAGCATTAAACCAAGAGGGAGATCCTTTTTATAGGGGACCTAGTGCAACTGTGCAGGTTGCAGCCTATGAGGCTGGCCATGCTTGGACCCATACTAATTCCTTCTGGTGGCTGGGTCGGGGCCATGGTTTAGGGAAACAGGCTACTGGGGAGAAGAAAGGAACTCTGACTCTGTCAAATGAAAACCAGTTGCTATCTAGTCAACTCCACTAACGGCAACCCCACGTGCGTCAGAGTAGAACTATGCTCCATAGGGTTTTCAATGGCTGATTTTTTGAAAGTAGATCACCAAGACTTTCTTCTGAGGCAGTTCTGGGTGGACTCAAATCTCCAACCTTTCAGTTAGCAGCTGAGCAGGTTAACTGTTTGTACCGCCCGGGGACTGCCAGCTGTTGTTACAAAAGATCTGAGACCTTTAATTAACCTATGACACAGTCTCCTATCTCCAAAGAATATTGTCCCCTTTGTTCCCACGTCCTCCCACTACACATGCACACGAGCCTCTGGCTGACTGAGACACGTAACTTAATCCATTTTCGCTCGTTTACACCATGTTGGTAGGGAGGATGAGCATGTGGGCAGCATACCAAAGCCCTAGCTTGTTCTCCATAGGAGTAGTCCTAAGCACTGTACCCAGTAGCCCAACTTCATTCTCACACAGAAATTCCCTGAAAGGAAAAAAATGAAAGAATAACTTCTCCTCCTGAAAACATATTCTCTTTCTGGCAGAGTGGCTGCCTTTATTCTACCCTAGATACAAGTGCATCCCAACAACTGGTGAGGGACCCTTTATACAAGTTTGTAAAATGTTTAAAGAAGCATTTAGGAAAAAAGGCACTATGCAAGCATAAAGCGCTGTTATCACTTGTTTGGAAGTCTGTGTTTTGTTACCAAACGTTCTCCCCCCGTGACACATTGATCAGTGTATTTTATTATGAGCCAGCCCATGTGTGGCCCCTCATTCCCCATCACTTGCCTGTAGAGGGGCCTAGTCTTATTGAATTTCCAAATCAGGACAAAACCATCCATAAAAGGTAGGAAGCAAACTCTGAGGCAAAGGGGAGGGGTATTCTTTTTCCTCCACCAACAAGTGAAGAATCTAACACCTTAATCCGTCAGATCTTCCAGACAGAAGCCACAAATCCTTTTTGTTTTGTTCAGTATATTGGCACAGTGACAAGTTTATATTACACTGTATCTAGAATCTCTCTTGCAACCTCACCAAGTCTCAACAAGTTCACAAAAAGGGCTGAGACAAATAACCCTGGAATGCAGGTGATTGTTTATGCATTTACCTACCACTCTATACCCAAACCCTTTCCAGAAGAGTTTCATAAAAAGGAATAGTAACTGACATTTATCATACACTGGGCTTCTCTTTCCATTTCCTGCTTGTTTAATAGATCCCTACAGAGGGTGGAGAAGAAAGCTCCGGCTATTCTCAGACAATCATATTACTTCACTTTCTCCAAGCTCATCAAAAATCCCTTTGGTGCTGTGTGAGGGAAATGTCTTTTTGAAAAGATGGCATGGGTGTCATTTGTAAATTGTAAATGGCTGCCATTTTCCTTGCCCTCACATCATTCTAATCCATTCCCAACATTCACGGTTCTCCTGAGAGTGCCTTACAGACCAGGGGAAGGAGGCAGGGGTTGTAAGAACACCTTTTTGCTTTTAGCATCGTTGCTCAGGAAATTTCAAAGCACTTACCAGTGTAAGCGTCCTCCACTTCTCTGATAAAAATAATGAAAAATGCTTGGGTTTATGATGATGGGCTCTTTGTAACTTCTAATCAGGGTGGACAGATGCATTTATTGGGAAGGCAGAGTTTCTCTGTATAAAGGAGCATTTCCGGTTCCTTACTGCTGGGGGACTTGTTCAGTTTCCTCTTTCTTCTTCCTCTTCCTCTTCTCCTCCTCCTCTCCCTCTTTCTCCTTTTTTGTTGTTTTACTTTGCAGAAATCAAAATCTTTTGAAAATCGACTATTTGACCATTCGATTTGCTTCCACGTGACTTCTGATCATAGACTGTGTGACAGCTGATTTAGGAAATAATACTGGAGTTATTATTCCCCTCCTTGAGCATAGAGAATGTGACCTATCTGGAGCTGGGCTCACAAGGACTCACAAGGACACATCAACTGGGTCCTGAGGTATAAAGACAATAGCTAAGATAATCTTGGAAAATATCTTTTACGGAAACTTTCACATAAAGCCGATCAAGCACAACACAAAAGACTTTCCACTCTTAACTTTTTCTGTTAGCATTTAGTGAATAGAAATTTGTTGGACCAATGAAAACCCTCCTGACTCTCGTTACTGAAACCTGTACCAATGATTGTTAAGAAAGACGATTCAAAATGTAGGATCACAGTTTCTAGCCAATCTGTGAAAAGCTAAGCTTTCAGTGGTTTTGCCCATCTGTACTGTTAATATATACTGATGACTCTGTAACCGTCTTTGGACTCGGGCAGACATGGCTGTGGCAGCATGCTTGTCTGTTTTCTCACTCTTGCCTATTCTGTAATATTCTTTGGACTTGGGCAGACATACCTGTGGCAGCATGCTTGTCCATTTTCCCGTTCTTGCCTACTCTATAATATTCTTTGGACTCAGGCAGACATGGCTCTAGCAGCATGCTTGTCCGTTTTCCCACTTTTGCCCTTTTGAATATATGCTGAATAAAACTTTCTTTTTGCTTTACTAAACTTTATGATGTTCTCCTACAACACAGCAGAGTGGTTTTTGAAGTGTTTGAAAGGTCTCAACTTGCACCCTCCCCCTTCTTTAGGTTCGGGCATATCCAATACCCAAATTTAATAACTCGTTTCAAAATAGTAATACGTGTTTGTATCCAGATACAACGGAAAGGAGACAGAGCTGGAGTAGAGTGAGGGAAAGCTTTAAGGCTCAACTGAATCTCCCCGGAAGTGGCCTCTTTCCCTCCCCCATCCCTCTACCTGGGCTAGAGCCTCTCTTTACTGCTCCCATAACACCTGCACGTACCTCGTCATTGCACTTACCACTCCTTTTTTTTTTTTTGGTAACTAGCTGTATTACCCAGCATTGCCAGGGCAATTATTAATCATTGTTAAATATAGTTTAATGGAACAACTAAAAATAAATAATTGTTCCGTTGTAGTCACTTTCTAGATAAAGCTTCTTTATATTCTACATTTTTCATTCTATTAGCTGGAGCATATAGGAATCACTATCGAGGGGTGGGGGAGACGCCCCCCTCACCCCGTGGAAGCAATTTGATAAAAAATCAGTGAGTGCCGATCTGAGAGTCTGCATTGGTCACTTAAGGAGAATACTTCCTCACCGCAGACATTTGAAAGCAAAGAGGGGTAATCTGAGGGCATCGCTCGGTCTAGGGGAGAATTATGGATTTTTCTGTTGTGCACTCTTTTAAAATGTGCCATGCGAGGTCCTGTTGCTATTTTTTTAAAATGTTTTGATTCTGGATGATAAGGTCAGAATTGGTCCCGACATTATCATTGGAACTGCCTATCCTTTAGACTTTCCTTTTTAGGGCTTGATGATTGGGATAAATTTCCGAACTTGAACAAATACTAAATTCCGAATAACTAACCAGCGGCTCATTTAAAGTCCTATTTGTGTTCTGTCCCCGCGGCATGGATGGCATGACTCTTCAGGGGCCTCCTGATGTATGTCTTGCGTTCATCCCTTGGGTGGCTCCTTGCACTAGGACCCGCATCTCGGTGGAAGCTGCCCATCTCTGGTGCTCTGACATGCTCCTGGGTCTTGAGCTTCTCCTAAATGGCCCCCAGCATGCCCCAAGGTGGATACTGCCTGGAAGAGCCTTTCTCTTCTGATCAGCCCTCATGTTATTATCTCACTCTGTCAAATAAGATCTTTTGAGCCCCTAGTTTAGATCTTAGAGGAGGAATTGGGGATACAACAGAGAAATAGATCGACTTGAGTTTTGGCCTCTCAGAATTCTCAAATTTTTACAGCACCTCTGATGAGGAAGTTCCCTCCCTAGGTGGCACAACGGTTTGTCCTTGACTACTAATCGAAAGATTGGCAGTTCGAACCTACATAGAGGCACCTTGGAGGAAAGGCCTGGCTATCTGCTTCCATAAAGATTACAGCCAAGAACATCCTATGGAGCAATTCTACTCTGTAACGCATGGGGTCACCATGAGTTGGAAAGGACTCAACAGCAAGGGTTTGGTTTTGGTTCTGATGAGGAACTAAGATTTATTCATCTTCAAGATGGCATTTTTTTCCCTAGCATGATTTCTTATACGAATCCCTAAGGGGGAAAAATAGGAAAATTGAAATGGACAACTGTAAAAAATTCATAAACATTTTCAGCCTCCTTTACCATTCATAAAATTAGAGCAGCATTCAAAATGCATAGATTTATAAATTTAAACTTTCAATGTACTGTGTTCCCCTGAATGAAATGATGCATTGAATTACTTTCCATGAAAATAAAAATAATTGTGGTTCTTCAATACTCCTAAACTCCCTTCCTCAAAGGGCATTTCATATATGCCACATGGCCATACACGGCACTAGCTATTTTGGTGTCAATAGTAAAGAAACAAATAGATAGCAACTTAATTTTATTTTTGTTGTTGTTGAGTGCCATGGAGTCTATTCTGACTCATAGTGACCCCATGTGACAGAGTAGAACCGCCACGTAGAGTTTTCTTGGCTGTTATCTTTATGGAAGCAGATCACCAGGTCTTTCTCCACTGGGTGGATTCGAACTGCCAACCTTTCGGTTAGCAGTTAAAAGCTTAACCATTTGTGCCAACAGTGCTCCTTAATATTATTATATAGATTATTAATTTATGTGACTTACTCCTAGAGGGCCAGGACTCTGTTGTTCATATTTGAGTTGCTACAGCCTAGCACAATACCTGACACATAGTAAGGATTTAATAAATGTTTGTTGAATAAATAAATGAAGGCAGGCAGGGTTTAGCAAGTTTAAAAATGGGACACCTCTTTTCTTGACTAAGGTGTTTGGGATAAAAAGAAAACGCAAATAGAAAGCTAAGGGTCTCATACATATATTGCATGTATATTTTGCTCCTTGTGGTGCTAAGTACATGACATGTGTGCATTCTTGTATTTAATCCCACAAAGAAGGAAGCATCAGTTTCATTTAACAAACAAGAAAAATGAAGTTTAGTGGGTTTAAGTGACATGTTCTAGTCACACAACTGATTGCCTGACAAAGCCAGAGCTAGAAGCCAGGTCAGAAGTTCAGATCATTTAGTGCTCTTGACCATGAAAATGTGCTGTACCCTACAGATGAACTCTTTGCCTATGCAAACCTGCTGGTAGGGTTCATCTCTCCCTCTGCCCCCTGCTTGTACCTCCCTGTGCCTTCTGGGTGCTGAGCCTCAGAGCAGTAGTTTCTGAGAGAAAATACAGAGGTGTGAGTCTTCCTTGAAAGTCATACCTAGTTTGAGGAAAGGAAAAGGAATAATTAGATGAAATTTCTAATTTTATTTACTATGGGAGAGGGGTGTGCAACATCTGGTAATGGCTTCCTTTGCATACAAACATAAATCCCTAGTGAGTTATCTGGAAATGAAAACTGTTACCCTAGTTCAGGAAGTGTGGGGTGCGGGGGGAAGAGTGAAATCTTTCTTGTATTTGAATGTAGACACAGTATCAATCACATTTCTGTTTTTATTTTTAAAATTTTGGGTTTTAAAATAAAATGCCGCTTTCATTTGTGGAATTTCTGCTTCCTTCTTTTCCTTAAGCCTGATTTATTTATTTATTTACCTTTTTGGGTTCATGTATCTATTTCTGAAATTCTGGACGGTGGAAATGTTTGCCGTTTAAAAGCAGGGGGCACTAGAGCGCTGGTGCTTCCCTTCGAAATCTAGAGTCAGAGATTTCCTTCTTGGGCAAGGAGCACCTCCCATCGGCGCCCCGGTTCGTTCTGACCTTAAATCCACTTCAAGGTGAAGGACGATAGTTAGCATAATTACTTAAAACAGGTCTTGCTTATTACCTTCTGAATACGGTGGGGACCATTTTATCCCTTGCTGTGTCGCTTTGGAAGGACAGCCCTAGACTGGATGTCATCTGTTCCTCGATATAAAGAAGGGAGACTAATAAAAGGCATTAAAACCATCTTTTTCCTTTTTTGAGTCCACTCTTCGCGTCTGTCACAGAGCCTGCCTGACTGACAGAACGCTACACAAATAACTCTCCTTAAGTAGCGACGAGGCAGCAGTAGGCATTTTTTCATTTAGACTCTATCAAGTAAGAATTGATAAAGTCATCACAGAACAACTGTAGTTTGACCCTGACCTGACAAAAGAGATCGAAAATGTCTCGTGTGGAAAGAAGCATGGGGTCTGGGTTCATCACTGGCTCAGAAAGAAGCTGCAAGTCCGCTAAGGGCTGACACCCAGGCATTCCACCGAGAGTGTTTAATAACTGAAAAGTAAATAATGAAAGGGCAGTCAATAAACAATTGTAGTTTAATAAATTATTCATGTTAACAATACTTCCCATGTTTGCCGAGAGATGGAAGAACGTTTGTGTATTTTCTTCCAATGTGCTCGTTTGGTCTGAACCGGCTTGGATGCTGAGTTGTTCACCATTCTGGCCACCAGAGAGCGCTCGTGTTACATCATAAAAAGGGAGCAGATGACTCAGCCCAGGGCGTGCCTCTCCGTGTTCGTGCAGGGGAGATCGAAGAGATAGAAAGATGTTGAGAAGAGCTAGAGAGGAAGACAGAAAAAGAGTGGATAGGCACGGAAGTGAAAAAAGATATTTTTCACAGGCAGATCAAATTTAACCCTGTACTGAAGCAAGGCATAAGGAAATAGAAAACAGTCGTTCTATCTTCCTTGGTTAAAATAACTTTATTTCAAAACGCAAGGATGACAGATTTGGAGCCGGAGGGCAAGGGCAAGGAGATATGTGAAAAATTTAACAGATTTATTTCCATTTTGAAAACCGATCTCTGATTTTCAGGAAACGCTCTCGGGAACCGAGGGTTTCTCTTGGGCGTCACTGCCAATGAACAATCAAAAATGCCTACAGCTGCCGAGCAGCCCTAGGGAGTTTGGAACAAAAACTGATCACACTTTAAAGCATGCCCTTCATGGAAATGATTCCCTGATATCAGTCAAATTCTGTGTTCGTTTTCTGTCCTCATAGCACTGTGCCACAGCCTTATTTATGGAACTGTGTCACACGAGGCAACTCTCCTATTGCAGGTGGAGAAGGGCCAGTGTACTCCCAGGGATATTTACCGTATACCTGAGGCGCGGAGGTATAATCTGTCGTTTGCAGTAATGCAGTGCTAAAGTGAGTGGAATTTATTTATAATAACGTGCGAGGCAGCCCACAGGGAAGAGTCGTCTTGTCTGTAATCAATCCCAGTGTGAGGCTATTGTTGCAGCACAATCAGCCTTTACATTAAGTGACAAATTGGCTTCGTCTTCTTATTCTGTCGTTTTACTTCAGCGAGGATGCATCATCTCTGTTACAAGATCTTGGAGCTTAGTACCACACACAGACACACACAAGTGTATGGCCTGTGAATATGAGAAAAATCCGCTGTCTTCCATGTGTTTAACGCGCTCAGCTGCTAACTGAAAGATTGGTGGTTCAAGTCCACTCAGAGTTGCCTCAGAAGAAAGTCCTGGTGATCTGCTTCTGAATTACCAGCCATTGAAAACCCTATAGAGCATAGTTCTACTCTGATGCACATGGGGACACCATGAATCAGAATCAACTTGATGAAAACTGTTTTGGTATTTTTTTTTCTCCATATGCCTATAAACTGCAAATTCTACCACTACCGATGATGAGAATTAGTATGTTGAAAGAAGTAGGCAAAGTGGTGAGGTAACATTGATGAATCTGGTAAAAGTGGGTCGTTATGGAACTAATATTGGTCTACTAGATTGATTTGAACTCGCAGCTTGATGAGAGAATGGAAGTCTCACTCCATAAGACTAAACAAGCTAGAACATTTAAAAAGAGACTTTTTTTTTGGTTTTAATTGTAGATGAAGTCCTCTCTCACCCTGTGGCAGACAGATTCTTAAGGTGGTCCCCCCATAGCCCCTGCCTCCTGGGGTTCACCCCCTGGTGTGGCCTCCCCTTGAGTGTGGACTGGACCTCTGACTTGCTTCTAACCCACAGAATATGACAAAGGTGACAGGATTATGACCGTGTGTATGTGACCACACGATGCTGTTACATAAGATGGTAGTCCCCATCTTGCTGGAGTCTCTGTCCCTGGCTTTGAAGAAGCAGGCAGCCATGTTGGGAAGCCTCACATGACAGGGAACTGTAGGTGGCTTCTGGGAGCAGAGGGCAGGATCTTCCTGACATCCAGCAAAAAACTGAAGCCCACAGTCTTACAACCACAAGGAACCTAATTCTTGCAGCTGCTTGAGTGAGGTTGGAAGCAGATCTTTCCTGAGCTGAGTCTCTGATGAGACTGTAGTCTTGGCTACCACCTTGATTGACCAACAGGAACTGTGAGATAATACCTATGTGTTCTTTTAAACCACTAAGTTTGTGGTAATATTGCTCCTGGCAGTAGATAACCAATACCAAAACCAAACCAAATCAGTTGCCATCGAGTCGATTCTGACTCATAGTTACCCTATAGGACAGAATAGAACTGCCCCATAGGGTTTCCAAGGAGCGGCTGGTGGATTCAAACTGCTGACCTTTTGGTTAACAGCCGTAGCGCCTAACCACTGTGCCACCAGGGCTCTGCAGATAACTAATCAATACCCCTAACTAATAAATGCTCCTGCACTGCAGGTCACTCTTCTTTGCTGGAATGTTCTCACCTCCCTTCTATACCTTCTGATTTCTATCTGCCCTTCAGGTCCATCCAGCTCAAACACTAACAGCCTCATGAAAACTCAGTTCTGGATTTCAAGGCTCAGACATTTCCTCAAATTCTCTCTCACAATAAGGGAATGTACAATAAAGGAAAAAATTTCAAGGTACTGGATTGTCTAGGTAAACTGGGCTTTGGATGAGGTGAATTCAAAGACACACAAAATCATTAGGACTGTAGCTTCATTTTTCTTTAATTTTGGAGTTTTACTTCCTTCTGGCTTTCCTCAAGGTAACAAAAATGACTTTATTCCACACTTTCCAGAGAAAGAGAACATTCCTTTATCCTACACCACTGCCAGTTGCTGCCCAGTTGATTCTAACTCACGGTGACCCCCCGTGTGTCAGAGTAGAACTGCTCCATAGGGTTTTCAGTGGCTGATTTTTCAGAAGTAGGTTAGTAGGCCTTTCTTCCAAGGCACCACTGGTGGACTGAAACCTCCAATCTTCCAGTTAGCAGCCAAGTGTATTAATCGTTGGCACCATCCATTGATCCTAAAAGTTCCAAGGAAAGTCTTGAAAGTCACTATGTTGGACTGTTTAGCTTAAAACGCCACTTATCATTTTGACCAGGAGGCTAGAAAGTGCCAGTTGGTGTAGACTACCGCTGGGGCTCCACCCCTGGGATCCAGTCAGTTCCCCTGGAACCACAGGAGTTCCCAAACAGAAACCAGTGGCCATTCAAGCTTTATTAACTCTAGTCCATCCTTGTTTTTCTACCTCTGAAGTAAAAGTTTAATAAGTATGTTGAATGAATGAATGATGAATGGTTTTGGCAAGTTACAATTGTTTCTAATTTTAGCCAATTCCTTAGCAAACTTAGGATGTTTGTTTCCAATTTTGATCCTTCCACATTTCATGTGTGAATTTCAAGCTTTTCCTAATTAGAGTATATGCCTTTTGAAAGCATGGACTATACATACTCCTTGTATAAACCAAACCAAACCAAACCAATTGCTAGCCAGGTGATTCCGACTCTGGCGACCTCATGTGTGTCAGAGTAGAACTGTGCTCCACAGGGTTGTAATGGCCAATTTTTCAGAAGTAGATTGCCAGGTCTTTCTTCTGAGGAGCCTCTGGGTGGATTCCAACTGCCAACCTTCTTGGTTAGCAGCTGATCTCAATAACTGTTTGCACCCCCCGGGGACTTCAGCTCCTTGTATATGCTTCCTAAAACACCATAACAAGTGCATTCAGGCTAATTGAACTTAGGCCTTTCAGATCAGCATTACACACCAGTTATTTCCACCATTGCTTTCTATATTTATTTATTTTTATTTATTTATTTTTTTGTTGTTAAGAATATACACAGCAAAACATACATCAATTCAACAGTTTCTACACGTGCAATTCAGTGACATTGATTACGTTGAATGTTGTGCAACATTGTGCAGCCATCCTCACTTTCCTTTTCTGAGTTGTTCCTTCTCCATTAATACAAACTCACAGCTCCCTGAGGTTCCTGTATAATCTTTTGAGTTGTTATTGTCAGTTTGATCCCATACAGACAGATCTTAAAGAGTGCAATGCTCAAGGCAGACATTCTTTCTAGTTAAGCTAGAATATTGTTTCGTTCCACCATTGCTGTTTTATTTTCATCATCAAACTAAGTCTGGTGGAACTTGAACATTGTCTTTGATCTTTTATATCAAACTTATTAAAATATATTAAAAAACAATGGAAATCTCATGGTTGCACCCTTTCTGAACAAAACCAAAATCCAAAAACCAAACCCATTGCCGTCGCGTTGATTCCAACTCATAGCAACTCTATAGGATGGAGTAAAACTGTGTCATAGGGTTTTCTAGATTGTAATCTTTAGAGGAGAAGATCGCCACGCCTTTTCTTTTATGGAGGGGCTGCTGGGTTCAAAACTGCTGACTTCTTGGTTAGCAGCCAAACACTTCACTATTGCACCACCAGGGCTCCTTGGCAATATTATACTGCAGTATACAAGAAGAGGAAGATCTCTATGTATTGGTATGGAAAGACTGATGAGTCTTTGCTTAAATGGGGGTGGGTGGGGGACACCAAAACCAAGGTGCTGATCACAGTATGTAGAGTGCATTATGTTCTGTGAAGAACAAAGAGGAAAAAGAAAAATATATGTATTCATATGTGCTTGTGTTTGCATAAGGGAACTCTGAAGGATAGCTTGAACCAAAACCCATCGCCATTAAGTGGATTCTGACTCATAGTTTATAGGACAGAGTAGAGCTGCTCCAAGGGTTTCCAAGGAGTGGCTGGTGGATTTGAACTGCTGACCTTTTGGTGAGCAGCCAAGATCTTAACCACTGCATCACCAGGGCCCTGAAGGATAGCTTGAACATCCAATGAAGTTGTTACCTGTGCAGAGAGCTGATGGGGGACAGAGTACGAATAAGATGTTTCACTCTGTACCTCTATAATTGTTTGCTTTTTGAAACCTGTGAATATTTTACCTATTCGAAAAGTTAAAAATAAATTCTGAGCATTTCAAATGCTTTTCCCTCTTGCCTGCTGAGAACCAGTGGTTGAGCACCTTCTGTAGACTCGTTTATCATTTAGGTAGCATGTGTACTGCCTCTTGCCTTCCACTGGAGGGGACAGCTTAATGTAATGGTGAAGAGCAGGCCTGGAATTTCGGGTTGGTCAAACCTGGATTCCAACTGTAGCTCCCTCACTTACTAGCTATGTGATCCAGGGAAGCTACTTCACCTCTCTGAGCTCTGTTTGTTCCCTTGTAAAATGGAGGTAATGCCTCCCTCCCAGGATTACTGTGAACAACAAATCAGATGTTTGTAACATGCTTAGTACAGTGTATAAAAATAAAAAAGAAACAAGCTTGTTGCTGTCGTGTCCATTCCGGCTCATGGCGACCCCATGTGTTACAGAATAAAATTGAGCCCCAGAAGGTTTTCTTGGCTGTAATCTTTAGAGAAGGAGATCACCAGGACTTTCTTCTGGGGTGCCGCTAGGTGGATTCGAACCGTCAACCTTTTGGTTAGTAGTTGAGGGCTAACCGTTTGTACTACCCGGGGACCTCCTCACAGTGCATGGTGGTTACTAAATACTCTTTAAATTACATTTAAATACTATTATAAAATAGTATTTATAATATTAGACCACAAGCTCTAGAGCAGGGGCTTTTGTTTTGTTTTCCCACAATGTCAGTCTTGAGAGTGCATCGTGCAAACTCTAATACAACACCATGCGTGAGCCTGAACTGGTGCAGATGGTGAGGATGGCAGCACTCTCGTTGTTTCCTGAGAGAATGCAGGGAGAGGAGTATTCCTGTCTCTAATCCATAATCAGGAAAAAGAAGTCCTAACCCAGTCCTGGAATGCGAGGGCAGAAGTTGTCGCCTCGTTTCCCCCTCAATGCACGGTCTACCTTGGTTTCATGGATCAGTCAGGGAGCAATAAGACAGTGATCCGTGAAACAAGGGTTCTCCTGAGGCCAGGCTTCCCTCAAGGACTGGGGTGGAGCCCGTCAGAGGCTGAACGGTATGAATCTCAGGTGCTTTTAGCTACTCTTATCACTCTGATGCTGGAGCCTTAACAAATAATTATGAGCACCTACTGTGTGCCTGGCACCTGGCTGTGGTGCTGGACAAACAAAGACAAATGAAGAATGACTTTTTATCATGGGGAAAGCAATTCTTAGTATAGTCGTCCTTTGTTTACTGTGTAGGTTTACATATATGGATTTCCCCCAACACCTTCTACCTCATATCTATCCTCCTATCCTTTTTAAGTTATATATTTTAGATTTAGCCAAGATCATAATATTTTCTGGTTCATCTAAATGAAAACGCAACGGTTAAGTGCTCGGCTGCTAATTGAAAGGCCGTCGGTTCGAACCCACCCAGGAATCTACTTCTGTAAAGATTACAGCCAAGAAAATCCTATGGGACAGTTCTACTCCATCACATGGGGTTGCTATGAGTCAAAAGTCAACTTGATGGCACCCAATAATATTAACAACAACTCGAAATACAAATGCACAGATATTCAGATAGGAAAGGATTTTAGGTTACACAAGCTGTTTTTGGCTTGATACATAGACAAGAGAAGTAACACTGTAGCAGCCACATCCTAGAACAGGGAGGATGGAGGCAGCTCTTTTATTTGTATTTAGTATGTATGTATGGAGACATGGTGGCGCAGTGCTTAAGAGCTTGGCTGCTAAACAAAAGGTTGGGAATTCGAATCTACCAGCTGCTCCTTGGCAATCCTTTGAGGCAGTTCTACTCTGTCCTATAGGGTCACTATGCTTCTGAAAAATCAGCCATGAAAATCTTATGGAGCACATTTCTACTTTAATGTACATGGGATTGCCATAATTCAGAGTTGACTCAACGACAATGGGTATATGTATGGTAGGGAACAAGGGGTGTCACCCAGATTTATGGGTTGCTTTTGGGGCTAAGATTCAGAGTTTATGACCTCTCATCCTTAATCTGACATTTATGAACTTTTGTAAACATCAAACTTAATGGCACCTCTATTTTTCCCGTTTATCAGTTTGAGACAATGATGTCAATGAGGGGAGTGCATACAAATGATTAAGGATCTTTAATTGAGGACTTTATTTATTTAACACTAGAAATACTGCTGAGGTCTTTGATACTGTAATACCAAGAAACTGCTGACCTTCCTCAGGGCCAGAGAGAACTCTGCTTCCTTCTCTGAGACTGCAGTTTGGTCTCTAGCCACTAGATGAAAACTGAAATTAAAGTGAATTAGAACCGATTATATTCTACATGATGGGGCAGTGGTGGTTCAGTGAAGAATTCTCACCTTCCATGCAGGAGACCTGGGTTCGATTCCAGGTCAATGCACCTCGAGCGCGGTCACTGACCGTCTGCCAGTGGAGGCTTGTGTGCTGCTATGATGCTGAACAGGTTTCAGTGCAGCTTCCAGACTAAGACAGATGAGGAAGAAAGGCCTGGCCATCTACTTCCTAAAATCAGCCAGTGAAAACCCTATGGATCACAACAGTCTGATCCCTTTGGGCATGGGGTCGCCATGAATCTGGTGGACTGGATAGCAGCTAAGAACGACAACACCACTCTACATGAGGAATCCCTGAGGCTTGGGCCAGGTGATCTTTCCTCTTAATTAGTAGCGAATAGTAGCTGTATGTCCTGCAATAACAAATATGAACAATTTATTCCTCCCTTACCCCGCCCCGCCGCCGTTCTTGGAGCCCTGGTGGTGCAGCGGTTAAGAGCTATGGCTGCTAACCAAAAAGTCCGCAGTTGGAATCCTCCAGCTGCTCCTTGGAAACCCTATGGGGCAGTTCTACCCTGCCCTACCCTGATTCCTATGCGTTGGAATCGACTGGACGGCGGCGGGTTTGGTTTTCTAGTTTTTGCCCTTCCCAGGGGATCTAGTTCGAGGTGTGGAGGTGCTGTTGGCTCCCCTGCAGCCACTAACACAGAGCCTCGGAGCGTGATGCTCTGAATCAGTGACCCAGGACTTCAGAGACCCCTCTGCAGCCCTCCCCTGGTGGCCAGGTGGCGCTGAGGTGGGAGAGAAAAAAGGACTTCCAAGAACTCTGGGCGTGTAAGAGGACAGCAGCGCCTGGCTGCCATCCCTCACCGCCTGCGTCGGCTCTCAGCATTTTAAGACCATTCCGCGGCCCCTGTCCGCTTTTGCGGCTCCGGCAGGGGAGAAGAGAGGCCGGCGCGCTCGCCTGGCATGGATGGCCACGCTCCATCAGGCACCAGGCTTGAGGAGCTGCTTGTGTGCAGGCATCTCTTGAAAAGCAGCCTTCCTCACCTCCACCGCTGACTCACAAAGGACAGAGCCTGCCACGAGATCCCAGGCTTAGTGCTTGGGTTGTTCGTGTCATTTCCTGCAATGTTTATCGGGTCCTCTCCGTGTACTTTGCCAGCTAGAACAAAACAGCGCTGCTATGGAAACTGCAAACACCAGGCGATCCTGGCCCCTGCACTTGGCAGCCCAGCCGGGAGAGAGATAATGGCTTTTGTTGTTATCTATTGGATGCGAATGCTCAGCCGGTTGTACCCTCAGGCCCTAACTGGGGACACGCTGACGCTGCACCATAAGCAGTATCTTGTAAACTTCCTCAGCCCTGTGATGCACGCGGGAGATAACCAATACATTCAGGGCACCGCTCATTATCCTGATGACAGCCCGGGGCTTTAGACTTCTCTGGCAGCGTCTGTGGTCTCTTCCCTCTCAGCTGACCCAGAACTCGGAAAATAGTCCGCTGAACTCTGTAATTGGCAGAGCCCAACCTATTGGCACATCTTGCATCCTGGTTTTCTTTCTGTTTTCAAATCCTAAGAAATACACCCTCCTGGAGACGACTGTGACTCGTGTGTATTTTTTGGGGGCAGGAGCGGGTGGTCACAGTCATCCTTGTGGGGGCAGCCCACGACTTTGAGAACTGGTGGCTTGACATTTTCCTTCCTGGAACGAATACAAATTACAACCCTCTAAAAATATTTCACAGGAAACTCCAAAGATTATTAAAACCACTCTGTTGGCTGCAACATTTAATAAGAGGTTGATTTACTACCTCCAGCATTAACAATGATAATGCTGGGAGATGAGAAGGCTCTGAGATTGAGTAATTGGATGCCAGCGCCTTTCACCCCTGGGTTGCCAGGTGAAATCAAACACAGCCTGGCAGGGACTAGGTGTGGACAAACACAGCTGTGTTTAAACTGTGCTGATGTCTTGTTCAGTTTTCCCAATATTTGTGCTTTGAAAAGAGCCTTCGGCTTGAAATGCTGCCTGTCTTGTGTTTGGAGCTCCCATAGGTGGTAGGAGAAAGTTATTCCATCTCTGTTGCGGAGATACCTCAGGTACTGGCTTCCTTGTACTCTTAAAGCAGTCCCCCCCGCCCCACCCCCAGCAACACCCATTTTCTCTGGTTTCAAACTGCTCTTTTCTGCAAGACATAATCGTGGAGAAATTTTCTGACCCATTTGCTTGCAAATGCTTTTCTTTGGTAAGAAATATTTGACATTCTTAAAGCTCTTGCCACATAAAGTAGGGCGATTATCAAATTCTATTTGATCCTTCTAAAAGCTAGCTAGCCTTGTTCCCAGAAAAATCGTAGTACAGGCACAAAAAATAGTTTGAATTCCTGGCCGTCATTTCACACTCGTAGGCTGTTGCTCTCAGGAATATTTGGACAAGAGGGAGGGGGTCAGTCACCACTCATGGTCTCCTTTCTCTTTCCCCTGAGAGACTGGAGCAAGGACAATCTCTGACTAAGAATTTAATGGAGTCCTTGCATATGGTAATTTAAAAGCTTGCGGCAGGTCATGGTGTAGCTAAGGGAGCCACCATCAAGATATAAGACTTAACCAATGGGCTGGATTCTGACTTGCAGCAGAATATAGGAGTGCAATTTGAATTGGGAAACGGGAGAGGATTGGTGATGAACGAAAGGTATTGCTCTGCATAATTATGTAGCTACAAGAGAGGCAGCCTTGCAGGTTCTAGGGTCAGAGTTAAATAAATCTTACAGGATTGGAAGAGAGGGAGCAAAATGGTGGTCTGATGTAGCATAGCCAGATACAGCATTCAGCTCAATTTTGTTTGGCTTGCAAAGTTTTTTTTTTTTTTTCCCCCAATTAGAATTGTTAAATTGAAAAAATTTAGAGATTTTTCATATCAGTCCAGACTTCTGTCTTCTGTTAAGCAAGAGAAAGATCTGGTAACACTGGCCCACTGTGGGGGACTGCGTAGAAGCTGCTTCCTTTAGACAAGACATGCCCTACCCCGTTGGCCATAGTTTTGTACACAGTCTGCTTCACTCATTGGCATTACCTATATGACCTCTCTAAAATCTGTGTTTGTAACTACTGGTCTGAGACCATTAGTCCTTGGTTAGTGTGTGTGTATGTGTGTGATTTACCTGTTGAACTGTTGGGAGAATAAACTGTGACTGCAATCCACACCAGTGAGAAAAAAAAAATTTTTTTTTATTGTTGTGCTTTAAGGGAAAGTGTACAATTCAAGTTAGTCTCATACAAAAATTTATACATACATTGTTATGTGATCCTAGTTGCTCTCCCTATACTGTAACAGCACACTCCTCCCTTCCACCCTGGATTTCCCATGTCCATTCAACCAGCTCCTGACCCCTTTTTACTTCTTGTCTTGCTTCTGGACAGGAGCTGCCCATTTAGTCTCAGGTATCTACTTGAGCTAAGAAGCACACTCTTCACAAGTATCATTTTATGTCCCATAGTCCAGTCTAATCTTTGTCTGAAGAGTTGGCCTCGGGAATGGTTTTAGTTTTGGGCTAACAGAGAGTCCAGGGGCCAAGTCTTCCGGGGTCCCTCCAGTCTCAGTCAAACCATTAAGTCTGGTCTTTTTACTAGAATTTGAGTTCTGCACCTCACTTTTCTCCTGCTTGGTCAAGTACTGTCTGTTGTGTTCCCTGTCAGGGTGGTCATTGGTGGTAGCTGGGCACCATCTAGTTCTTCTGGTCTCAGGCTGATGCAGTCTCTGGTTTGTGTGGCCCTTTCTGTTTCTTGGGCGAATATTTCCTTATGTCTTTGGTGTTCTTCATTCTCCTTTACTCCAGGTGGTTGGGACCAATTGATACATCTTAGATGGCTGCTTGCTAGCTCTTAAGACCCCAGACGCCACTCACCAAAGTGGAATGCAGAATATTTTCTTAATAAACTTTGTTATGCCAATTGACCTAGATGTCCCCTGAAAGCATGGCCCCCACCCCTGCTACTCTGTCCCTTGAAGTGTTTGGTTGTATTCAGGAAACTTCTTAGCTTTGGTTTAGTCCAGTTGTGCTGACTTCCCCTGTAGTGTGTGTTGTCCTTCCCTTTACCTAAGATAATTCTTGTCTACTGTCTAGTTAGTGAATACCCCTCTCCCTCCCTCCCCACCCTCGTAACCATCAAAGAATGTTTTCATCTGTGTTTAAACCTTTTCTCGAGTTCTTATAATAGTGGTCTTAGAGAATATTTGTTCTTTTGCGACTGATTAAATTCACTCAGCATAATACCATCCAGATTCCTCCACGTTATGTTTCACGGATTCCTCTTTGTTCTTCATTGTTGCGTAGTATTCCATTGTGTGAATATACCATAATTTGTTTATCCGTTCATTTGTTGATGGGCACTTAGGTTGTTTCCATCTTTTTGCTATTGTGAACAGTGCTGCAATGAATGTGGGTGTGCATATATCTATTTGTGTGACAGCTCTTATTACTCTCAATCCCAAGGAATGGGATTGCTGGATCGTATGGTTCTTCTATTTCTAGCTTTTTAAGGAAGCAGTGAGGAAAAATTTAAGGAATTTAGATGTAGAATGCCAATGTTTTTCTCTGTCCTGCTGGCCCCTTCTGTGGAGCTTGAAGTTCCAAAGCCAGCACTGACTTATTCTGCTAACATCTCACTTCTTACTTTGGGACATTATTTAAGATTAATAATTTAGATTTGGTAAAATATGTCACTGGAAGGAGGGAGATAGATTTTGGAGCAAGACTAACACCTGAGGGTAGGGTTTCTTTTATTTTTTATTTATTTTATTTTAGATGAAGTTTTACAGAGCGAATTAGTGTCTCATTAAACAATTAATACACATATTGTTTTGTGACATTGGTTGCTAATCCCATGACATGTCAACACTTTCCCTTTCTCAACCTTCGGTTCCCTGTTACCAGCTTTTCTGTCCCTTCCTGCCTTCTCATCCTTGCCCCTGGACTGGTGTGCCCCTTTAGTCTTGTTTTGTTTTATGGGCCTGTCTAATCTTTGGCTGAAGGGTGAACCTCGGGAGTGACTTCAGTACTGAGCTATAAGGGTGTCCGGGGCCATATTCTCAGGGCTTCTGCAGTCTCTGTCAGACCAGTAAGTTTAGTCTTTTTTGTGAGTTAGAATTTTGTTCTACATTTTTCTCCAACTCCGTCAGGGACCCTCTGTTGTGATCTCTCTTGGAGCAGTTGGTACCATCTAGTTGTACTGGACTCAGTCTGGTGGAGGCTGTGGTAGTTGTGGTCCGTTAGTCCTTTGGACTAATCTTTCCCTTGTATCTTTGGTTTTCTTCATTCTCCCTTGCTCCAGATGAGTGGGACCAGTGGAGTATCTTAGATGGCTACTCACAAGCTTTTAAGACCCCAGACACTACTCACCAAAGTAGGATGCAGAACGTTTCCTTTATAAACTATGTTATGCCAATTGAGCTAGATGTCCCCTGAGACCATGGTCCCCAGCCCTCAGCCCAGTAATTCGGTCCCTCAGGGAGTTTGGATACGTCTATGAAGCTCCCATGACTTTGCCTTGGTCAAGTTGTGCTGACTTCCCCAGTGTTGTGTACTGTCTTGGGGTAGGGTTTCTTGAAGGGGAAATGAAGAGACTTAGTCTGAGGTGGTATTTCTATGGGTAATTAATGCCATGCTGTGGTAACAAACAAAGCCTGGAATCACAGTGACCTAACATAATCAGAGTTTATTCCTTGCTCACAACACAAACACTATCTGAAGTAGGTTGAGCAGCGCTCCCTCCATCTTGTAGTGTTGCCATCTGGACCATGCAGCCTCCAAGCAGGAGAAGTGAGGGATGGATACTCTTGTGCAGGGAGTCTATAACCAGGCCTGGAAATGGCAAACATCACTTCCTATCATATTCTATTGTCCAGAACTCAGTCCTAACATTAACTGCAAGGGGGACAGGGGAATGGAGTCTTCCTGTGCACCCCACCTAAGAAACCAAACTCGTTGCTGTCGAGTAGATTTCGACTCATAGTGACTCTATAGGACAGAGTAGAACAGCCCCATAGGGTTTCCAAGGCTGTAATCTTTATGGAAGCAGACTGACACATCTTTCTCCCACGGAGCAGCTGGTGGGTTCAAACTGCCAACCTTTCAGTTAGCAACCAAGCACTTTAACCACTGTGCAACCAGGGCTCCTTTCCTGGTGCCCAGGAATGGGAAAATGAAACCAAACTTGGTGGACACAAAGCATCGCCACTGCTGCAGAGGCTGGAGTACAAGCACGACTTTGAGAGAAGGGCAGATATGAAGATACAGAGCAAAGTTAGAAAGTGGGATGTGCCTCCCTTAAGGAGGAGTTACCTATCCAGGTCCTTTTCACCTAGACCATGGGACACGTCATCTTCAGCATACAGCTTCATGTTTTCTTCTTATGTTGGAATTCCTTCCTCCCTCCCTTCTTTCCTCCTTTCAGGAAAATTTGATCAACACCCTTCTGTAGCCTTACGTTGGGTGATGCAGAGAATAAAGAGACAGTCCATTAATGGAAAATGATTCCTGCCCAGTTCTGCTGGCTCTCTTACAGAAGCAGTGGCATCCTATTTGAAGGGTCTGGGTCTGGGAATCCCAGGCAGTGACCAGCTGTGACGTGAGTGGTGACCTGTCCCAGAACAAGGAGCACTTTCCAGTAGACAACTCGGGAAGGAGGTAACATAAAGCCTCCTCTTAGTCAATGCCTCCCAAAGAAAGCTGGTTTTTGCAAGGGGGGTGCTAATTGCTTGGGTTATACTTTACCATGAAAATATCTCAAAGCCCAGGTCTTATCAACAGCCTTTAATATTGATCACTATTATTGAATGAGCACCTACACAGCCAGGCAGTGCACAACACTTAGCAAAACTCATCTCGTTAATCTTCACGACAACGTGAAGAAGTAAATGCAATATTGCCATTTTGTAGGTGAGGAAATGGAGGCTAAGAGAGGTTATTAACCCAAAGTCAAATGCCTGACGAGTGGCAGAGCAGAGTCTAGCTCAAGTCTGTTTGATTCTAAAGCCGGCCCTATGTAATGCTGTCTTTAGTAGCATTGGGCCGACCCAGTGATATTCGTTAATGAAGGACACCTGTTGTTTTCCTTAGCCGTTAGTACCCTTCAGGGGATTCTCAGTAAATGGGCTTCTGTCCACGACTAACTCGGTCTGTACACTATATTCTAGGATTTTAGGGAGGCTTGGGATTATTCCTGAGATCGCAGTTGAAATCAAAATGCCTGCTTTGTGAGGTGTTTTTAGAGCATTGATGCCCTAGAGTTCTGGGAGAGCCTAGACGGGAACAGATTTCAAGCCTGCTCAGGAGTTTACATCGTGACCTCATGGTATTGGCAGTGTCTCAGAGGTTCTGGCCTGAAATAGAATGAAAAGAAGAAAAAAAAAAGAGAGAGAGAGAGAGGCAAAGAAAATATACAACACATGTACATATAAATTACCCAAACTACATGATTCAGAGTAGAACCAGGCTCCCTAGGGTTTTCAACGGCTGAGTTTTCAGAAGTAGTTCATCAGGCATTTCTTCCGAGGTGCCTCTAGGTGGACATGAACACACACACACACACACACACACACACACACTGTAGTGGTTCAGTGGGAGAATTCTTGCCTTCCGTAAGGGAGACCAGAGTTTAATTCCCAGCCAATGCAGCTCATGTGCATCCAGCACCCATCTGTCAGTGGAGGCTTGCATGTTGCTATGACGCTGAACAGGTTTCACTGGCACTTCCAGACTAAGATGACTAGGAAGAAAGGCCTGGCAAATCACTTCTGAAAATCAGCTAATAAAAACCCTATGGATCACAGTGGTCTGATCTGCAAGTGCTCATGGGGATGATGCAAGACTAGACAGTGTTTGTTCCATTGTACGTGAGGTCGCCACACGTCGGGGGCTGACTAGATGGCAGTTAACAACAGTTCCTGAGAAGGACATCATGCTTGGTAGAGTAGAGGGTCCGCGAAAAAGAGGAGTCACGACGAGATAGACTGACAGAGTGGCTGCAACAATGGACTCAAACATGGCACAGGACCGGGCAGTACTTCAATCTGTAGTACATAGGCTCCCTGTGAGTCGGAACCGACTCCATGGCACCCAACAACAACAACTATATATATGTCTATATATGTCTATATAGATATATATCTCAAACCTGTTACTATCAAGTCGATTCTGACTCATGGCAACCCCACGTGTTACAGAGTAGAGCTGCTCCATAGGGTTTTCTTAACTGTAATCTTTATGGAAGCAGTTTGCCAGGACTTTCTTCTGCAGAGCCGCTGGGTGAGTTTGAACTGCCAACCTTTAGGTTAGCAGCTGATTGCAAACCACTTGCGTCACCTATGGATATGTAGACCCTGTCACCCGTTGCTGTCGAGTTGATTCCACCTCATAGTGGCCTTAAAGGACAGGGTAGAACTGCCTCATATGGTTTCTAAGGAGCACCTGGTGGATTTCAACTGCCAACCTTTTGGTTAGCAGCCGAAGCTCTTAACCACTACGCCACCAGGGTTTCCAGGAATATATATATATATATATATATATATGTATATATGCTTTTTAAAAAATAAACAATAATGGTATTTGACTCTAATACTATTTTTGTACCAGATTTTTGAATGCCTTCCTTGAATATATTAGTGCTGTTGGGGATGTTGAGTGTCAGGATCAAGATGATGTTGAGTGTCGGGATCAAGACGAGTTGAGATCAAAGGCCAGCATCAGGAAGACAAGACATAGGTTGAGAAGCACAGTGAGGGGTAAGGCTAGGAGCTCAGCTTAGAGGTGGAAACAGCTAGAGGATATTGAAGGTCTGTTTGTGTGTGGTATGGAAGTGGGCCTGGCCCTTTAAGGGGCCAGAATGAGCTGGGTGGTGAACTACAGATCTTTCTCCTTTGGATTTAGACATAAAAGAGCTTGATATGACGATGCTTTGGAATTACTTGGGATAATACTGGTGATTTTCCCTCTGTGGAAGCTGGTGTTCTATCAGGATTGGTCTCCGTTAAGAGAATGTTTACTTTGCCTGGGTAAGAGCACTAGAGATGATTCAGAACTGGCAGTATTGTTCTTTTTAGGCAGATAGATACATGCTAACACAGATAAACAGAGCTGATGACCTTCTTCCCTTCCTTCCTTCTTTCCCCTGTCCCTCCCTCCCCTTTCCCTTCCTCCCTTCCCCCCCCTCTCTTTTTTCTCCCTCCCTTCCTCTCTCCTTTCCTGTTTTAGTTTTAGGTAGCTGTCTTTTCAGCAATGAAGCTTCTAAATGTAGAAACTCGGTAGTAAAATTTCCCCGCCTGACCTCGTATCAGAAGAATGCCCATCAGGGCCTTAATGGTTTGTAAGTGAATAAGAACCAACGAGGGGATTAAACCGACAGGGAGGTGGAAGTTCAGGGAAAGCACTCCATTTTTCATGGTTCCCTCCAAGTACAACATTGAAATGACCTCATTGCAAGGTGCTAGTCTAGTGCCTTTGCTTTCTAAATGAAGGCTTCCAGCCGTTCCATTAGGTAAGGCAGGCTGTGTTATCTAAAATACATTGTTTTCTGCTCCTGGGGAAGGGAACAGAGGGCGTGTTGGGAGTCAGAGAATATTCCTGACAGTTAAAGTAGAATCAATATCCATTTCTTCTTGGGACCCAAGTGTATCGTTTAATTTCTAGGCGTGGGGAGATCCCAGGCATTCCAATTAACAACTCATTTTTTTTTTAATACAGAGTATATTAAACTAAACACTGCAAACTTTAAAGAGAGAGAGAGAAAAGAGAAAAACCATAAAAGAAATGAAGTGTAAAAGGCAGAAATCCTGTTGCCCTAAGGCTAGTTAGCTGTTTTTATTCAAAACGAGGTAGACAAGGTAAGCATGATATCCAAAGACTACAAAGAATCTGCTTTTACAGTCTCTGGGAATCCCAGAGGGTGGTGAGTGACAGGAAGGCAGCTTAGGGGGCTGGGGTAATGAGTCCCCAGAACTCTGTTCAAGAGGATTGAATTGTCACTGAGGAAGCTGGGAGGAGGGGCTCTTTAGCTCGCTGGAGCCTGTGATAGTAGAAGAACAATAAATTCTAAAGTATCCAGCATTCAATAAATGCTAATGACTTTAGTTACCCCCAATCTTTGCATCTCTGTAAGATAGGTAATATTTTCCTTATTTTGTAAGAGTGTGAGCAGAGGCTCAGAGAGGCTAAGAATCTTGGCCTACTCAATTGTTAACACTAATTGAGCCCTTACTATGCACCAGGCCCTGTTCTAAGCACTTTATGTGTACTGTCTTATTTAAGGAAACCCTGGCAGCGTAGTGGTTAAGAGCTACTACGGCTGCTAACCAAAAGATTGGCAGTTCAAATCTACCAGGTGCTCCTTCGAAACCCTATGGGGCAGTTCTACCCTGTCCTACAGGGCTGCTATGAGTTGGAATTGACTGGACAGCAATGGGTTTTTTATCTTGTTTAATCTTAACTACATTCCTATGATGTAGGCCATTCTTACTCTCTCCATTTTATAGATGAGGAAACTGAGGTACCAAGAGGTAAAGCGGGGCTCACTTAAAGCCACACAATTAATAAATGGAAGGGCCAGGTTTCAAGCCAGGTCTGTCTGACTCCCTAATCCCTTTTGTTTTTCCCATTTCACTATGTAGCAGCTAAAAATCTGATGAATAGCACGAACATCACAAAACCCAGAAAATAACATAATATTTTTATTAGTTTACTTTCTAGAATACCTTTACAATATTTTCCCTCTACTTTTTTAGGCTGCATACTCTTTGATTGCTTCTTGACATAACGGTGATTTTGTAATATCAATTTCTATAGTGAGAATGGAAACCCTGGTGGCGTAGTGGTTAAGTGCTATGGCTGCTAACAGCAGTTTGAATCCACCACGTGTGAACAGAAAGATACTTCAGTGTTTCTTCTAGCATGATTGATTAACTGTTTTTTTTTTAAATTAGAGTTGGGAATGCAAAAATCATAAGCCATCACATACAGATGAACTCACTGTTAAATACAACTGTAGGTTTTTGCTCTATAATAAAGGAGCTGTGATAAGTTCTGTTTTGCACAATTCTCATAAAAAAGAAGAAATACATATTGTGTTATAGATCGAACTGTATCTGTCAAAAGCATCTGTTGAAGTCCTAACCCCTGTCCTTGTGAGAGTGATCCTGTTTGGAATAGAATCTTTGAAGATGTTGTCAGTTGGGTTAACTGGAGTAGCACCTTACCTTACCAGTTGTCGTTGAGTCGATTCCAACTCATGGCAATCCCATGTATGTCAGAGTGGAACCGTGCTCCACAGAGTGTTCATGATCTTGATCTTTTGGAAGTAGATTGCTAGGCCTTTCTTTGAACTGCCAACCTTTCGGATGACCACTTGCACCACCTTTTAGAGATGATTAATTTAGATTAGCTGGTGGCCTCTTTCAACGTGAAAAATCTTTGGACCATCATTTTTTGGAGGGGAGGATATGGCTAGGTTGCTGTTTACTTTATATATTAAGGTGCTTTGGTTTAATCGGATTGCTTTCCTCCTAGTTGGTAAGGCAGTGGGTGCCAGGAAAGGAAGGGAAGGTAATTCTGGAGAAGAAAGTTCTTCAGAAGAGGCCAGGCCTGGCCTTTGTTACTTTGGATTTGCCTGGGTCACTATAATAGTTTCCTAGGACTGCCATAACAAAGCACCATGGACTGGGTGGCTTAAAATAACAAAAATCTAGAATCTCACACTTCTGGAGGCTAGAAGTTAATATTCAGGGTGTTGGTTGGGTCATGCTCTTTCTGAAAGCTCTAGGTGAAGATCCTTCCTTGCCTCTTCCAGCTTCTAGTAGCCTCAAACATTCCTTGGCTGTGGCAACATCACCCCAATCTTTGCCTTCACTTTTTTTGTTTTGCAATTTTTTTATTACTGTAAAAATATAGGTAACACAACATTTACCAATTCAACATTTTCCACTTGTACAATTCAATGAAACTGATTACATCAATCATGTTGTGCGACCATCACCAACATCTATTGCCGTATTTTCCATCACCATAAACAGAAAATCAATGCTAGCTGTTAAGGACTGTACTGTACTTAGAGCTATTATGATTGAATTATGTCCCACCCCCCAAAATATGTGTTGTAAATCCTAACCTCTATGCCTGTGGTTATAATCCATTTGGGAATGGATGGTCTTTGTTATGTTAATGAGGCAGGATTAGTATAGGGTGTATCTTGAGTCAATCTCTTTTGAGATATAAGAGGTATAAACCAAGCTGATTAGGGAGATTGAAGAAAGTAGCGATGAAAGGAGAGAGATGCCAAGCTACATGAAGATCGCCGAGGAGCAGACGCTCAGAAGAGACAAGAACCTTCTTGTAGAGCCAACAGAGAGAGAAAGACTTCCCCTAGAGCTGGTACTCTGGATTCAGACTTCTAGCCTCCTAAACTGTGAGAAAATAAATTTCTGTTTGTTAAAGCCATCCACTTGTGGCATTTCTGTTATAGTAACAGTAGATAGCTAAGACACTAGCTGAACAAATATTCCTTTCTTTCCTCTTCCCCACAGCCCCAGGTAACCACAGTTAAACTCTGATCTCTATATATATTAGTGAGATCCTATTTGTCTTTTTGTGATTGATTTATTTCACTCAGTATACTGTTTTCAAGGTTCATCCATATGTGGATATATCAGGACTTCTTTCCTCTTTATAGCCAAGTAGTAATCCATTGTGTATATATATGACATTTTGTTTATCCATTCATCTGATGATGGGCATTTGGGTTGTTTCTGTCTGTTATGGATTGAATTGTGTCCCCCCAAAATATCTGTCAACTTGGCTGGGTCATGATTCCCAGAATTGTATGATTGTGTACCATTCTGTAATCTGACGGGATTTCCTTATGTGTTATAAACTCAATCACTATGATCTAATAAGATGGATTAGTGGTAGTTATACAGATGAGGTTTACAAGATTGAATAGTGTCTTAAGCCAATCTCTTTTGAGATATAAAACAGAGAAGTGAGCAGAGACACATGGGAATCTCATACCACCAAGATAGCAGTGCCAGGAGCAGAGCACGTCCTTTGGACCTGAGGTTCCTGAGCAGAGAAGCTCCCAGACCAAGGGAAGATTGATGACAGGGACCTTCCTCCAGAGCCGACAGAGAAAGTGGTCCCTTGGAGCTGATGCCCTGAATTTGGACTTGTAGCCTACTGGACTGTGAAAGAATAAACTTCTCTTTGTTAAAGCCATCCACTTGTGGTATTTCTGTTAGAGCAGCACTAGATGACTAAGACACCACCTTTTGGCTATTGTGAATTGTGCTGCAGTGAACATTGATGTACATCTGTCTGTTAGCATTGCTCCTTTGAAGTGTCTTGGGTATATACCTTGCTAATATTTGTTATTTTCCAGTTTTTTTTTTTTTTTTTTTTTTAAATCTTAGCCATCCTAGTGGGAGTGAAGTGAAGTGGTATCTCATTGTGGTTTTGATTTCATCTAATGGCTAACAAATTATGAATAACATTGAGAAGAATGGGAATTTCAGAACACTTAATTGTGCTCATGAGGAACCTGTACATAGACCAAGAGGCATTCTCTCGAACAGAACAAGGGGACACTGCGTGGTTTAAAATCAGGAAATGTGTGTGTCAGGGTTGTATCTTTTACCATACTTATTCAATCTGTATGCTGAGCAAATAATCTGAGAAGCTGGACTGTATGAAGAAGAAAGGGACGTCAGGATTGGAGGAAGACTCATTAACAACCTGCGATATACAGATAACACAACCTTGTTTGCTGAAAGTGAAGAGGACTTGAAGCGCTTACTGGGAAGATCAAAGACTACAGCCTGCAGTATGGATTGCATCTCAACATAAAGAAAACAAAAATCTTCACAATGGACCAATAAGTAACAGCATGATAAACATGAAAATATTGAAGTTGTCAAGGATTTCATTCTACTTGGATCCACAATCAATGCCCACGGAAGCAATAGTCAAGAAATCAAAAGCCATATTGCATTGGAAAAATCTGCTGCAAAAGGCCTCTTTCAAGCATTGAAGAGCAAAGATGTCACTTTTAGGACTAAGATGTTCCTGGCCCTAGCCATGATAATTTCAATTGCCTCATATGCATGTGAAAGCTGGACAATGAATAAGGATGACCGAAGAAGAATTGATGCTTTTGCATTATGGTGTTGGCGAAGAATATTGAATATACCATGCACTGCCAGAAGAATGAACAAATCTGTCTTGGAAGAAGTATAGCCAGAATGCTCCTTAGAAGGGAGGATGGCAAGTCTTCCTCTTACTACTTTGAACATGTTATCAGGAGGGACCAGTCCCTGGTGAAGGACATTGTCATGGATTGAAATGTGTCCCACCAAATATCTGTCAACTTGACTAGGTCATGATTCCCGGTATTGTATGATTGTCTACCATTTTGTCATCTGATGTGCTTTCCCTATGTGTTGTAAATCCTATCACTATGATGTAATGAGATGGATTATATTGATTATATTGATGAGATCTACAAGATTAGATAATGTCTTAAGCCAATCTCTTTTGAGATATAAAAGAGAGAAGCAGCAGAGAGACATGGGGACCTCATACCACTAAGAAAGCAGTGCCGGGAGCAGAGTGCGTCCTTTTGACCTGAGGTTCCTGCGCTGAGATGCTCCCAGACCAAGGGAAGACTGATGACAAGGACCTTTCTCCAGAGCCGACACAGAGAGAAAGCCTTCTCCTGGAGTTGATGCCCTGAATTTGTACTTGTAGCGTACTGAAATGTGAGAGAATAAATTTCTGTTTGTTAAAGCCATCCACTTGTGGTATTTCTGTTATAGCAGCACTAGATGACTAAGACAGATACCATGCTTGGTAAAGCAGAGGGTCAATGAAAAAGAGGCAAACCCTCAATGGGATGGATTGTCACAGTGGCTGCAACAATGGGCTCAAACACAGCAATGATTGTGAGGATGGCGCAGGAGTGGGCACTGTTTTGTTCTGTTGTACCTAGAGCTTCTGTGAATTGGAACTGACTCCATGGCACCTAAAAATAACAACAACAATGGCTAATGGAGCCCTGGTGGTGCAGTAATTGAGTGCTCAGCTGCTACCCAAAAGTCAGCAGTTCAAACCCACCAGCTGGTCTGCAGGAGAAAGATGTGGCAGTCTCCTTCCATAAAGATTTACAGCCTTGAAAACCCTGTGGGGTAGTTCTACTCTGTCCTGTAGGGTTGCTGTGAGTCAGAATTGACTCAGTGGCAATGGATTTGGTTTTTAATGGCTAATAATCTACCTTCATCTTTACATGGATGTCTTCCTTCTGCATCTGTGTCTCTTCTCTTTTTATAAGGACACCAGTCATGCTGGATTAGGACCCACCCTACTCCAGTATGAACTTATGTTAAACTTAACTGATTATATTTGCAAAGACCCTATTTCCAAATAAAGTAATATTCAAAGGTACTGGGGATTAGGACTTGATCATATCTTTTTGGGGAACTCAAATCAACCCATAATAGCCTCTTTTCTAAATTTTCTTTTCAGATGCCTCGAATTAACCTGAATATGATTTCCTTGATGGATTTAGACAGAAAGCTCATGGCTTGTTTGTATCTTCCTGCATCCCCATCTCTGGACCTGCACAAATGTGTCTCAGCAGAGCGGCATCAGTACCAAACCCAGTGGTGGATTCAAGGAGCCTAGAGACAGTGTTGTAGGCTGAAAAACCAGTGCATGGTCCTCTGATAGATAGATGGACAGTAAGACAGGAACATTGTTCCATAACATAGTTTGTATTTCCTATAAAGGCAATATTTCCAAATAAAAAGTGGAAAACTCCGTAAGGTCAATCGGGGCCTTTAAAAACAAAGGAGAAATCACTAGAACACAAAAAGCAACCTTCCGCATTGGCCCCAGAAGACAGCTTTCAGATGAAATGCTATTTAATTCTTCTCTCTGGAACAGTGTGCTATAATTCAACAGCTTACTTCCTAACAGAAGTCTTCCAACAGGACTTTGTTGGTTTTCATCAGTTCTTGCACTTCGGTGCAATATTCTGTGCAACATCTCCTGATTGTTAGTTTAGCAGGAATATGTGTGTGTGAGTGTGTGAGTGTATGTGTGATTTGTTTAGACAGACCAACTTCTTGGAAGCTCCTATATTTAGCCTGGTTAACTGATCAATTCTTAGTGTGGCCAGGTCTTTGGAATAGGGCTTGAACTTAAGTGATGTCGAGATCTAATAATAAAAGGCCAACAACACATGTTATTGTTGTTGTTAAGGGTTGTCGAGTCGATTCCGACTCACAGCGACCTTATCAGACAAAGTAGAACCGCCCCATATGGTTCCCAAGGAGTGACTGGTGGATTTGAATTGTCAACTTTTTGGTTAACAGCCCAACTCTTAACCATTATGCCACCAGGGCTCCCAACAACATATAGATACCCCAAATTTGCATATAGTCTCTGCCATTATCCAATTCCCAGGGAGAAATTAAAATTTAGTAATTAAATCCCCTTGAAATTTCAAGTCCATAGGAAGTAATATTAGAAATAAGTATTTTTTTGCCCTTGAGTTAAACATTCTTAAGTTAAAGTTGAAAAATCATTGCCTATAATTTCTTATTCTGCTTAGTCCCAGCATCTGCTGAGCCACCAGAATCTCCACCCCACCCCAGACATATTCTAAATACAATCAAGATCAAGTAGCAGCAGCTGGCTCCAGCTCTGTCTGCTGAGACCTCCATAACGGCCCAAGAGTTTGCTAGAGGCCAAGTAGTTTAAACCTTTCCCTAAGTTGATCTCTTCTTGCCTTTGCCAAAATCTGGGTGTCTTTCTGTAAGGCCAGAGTGGCTGTAGCCTTTGTTTGAAGCTGACCATGCATGTAGCCTTGACTCATAGAAACAATCACTCGCCTGAGAAAAAAGTCACCTTAATCTGCAGGAGTGAGGTATTGGTGGTTCAGTGCTAGAATTCTCTCCTTCCTTGGGAGAGACCCAGGCTTGACTTCCAGCCAATGCCCCTCATGTGCAGCCACCACCTGTCTGTCAGTGGAGGTTTGCGTGTTGCTCTGATGCTGAACAGGTTTCAGTGAAGCTTCTAGACTTAGATGGATTAGGAAGAAAGGCCTGGGGATCTACTAATGAAAAGCAGCCAGTGAAAACCCTGTGGGTCACACTGGTCTGATCTGCAACCTATCAGGGGGATAGCACAGGACCAGGCAGCCTTTCATTCCATTGTGCATGAGGTCACCATGAGTTGGAGGCTAACTTGAGGGCAACTAACAACAAAATCTGCAGGAGGGAGAAGAAGAAGATTTCTCTGTAAACACAGACCAGTGGGTTTCAATACTCGGTGTGGTCTCTTAGGTCCACAGATTCTAATATTCTATCACCAGAGAGTCTGATTAAGAAGGTTTAGGACAGGACCTAGGAATCTATTTTTATCAAATACCTCTTCAAAGGAATTGATGCCTTTGAATTATGGCATTGGCAAAGAATATTGAATATACCATGGACTGCCAGAAAAACTAACAAGTCTGTCTTGGAAGAAGTGCAGCCAGAGTGCTCCTTGGGAATGAGGTTGGCAAGACATGTTATCAGGAGGGACCAGTCCCTGGAGAAGGATACCGTGCTTGGTAAGGCAGAGAGTCAGCAGAAAAGAGGAAGACCCTCAATAAGATGGATTGACACAGTGGCTGCAACAATGGGCTCAAACATAGCAACGATTGTGATGGTGGCACAGGACCGGGCAGTGTTTCGTTCTGTTGTACACGTGAGTCGGAACCGACTCAACGGCACGTAGCAACAGCAACAACGTGTTAAAAAATTTTCTGATGAAAGTTTGGTTTACTGCACTTGGATGAAAATTTCTTGAATGTATTCCCAGTTTATAGTACAGCACCTGGCACATATTAAGAGCTCAATGAACATTTGTGTACTGAATACATCACTTTGAACCTGAAAGATGAGGAGGGATGGCAGAGAATCTGAGGAATGATTTCATACTGTTTTCAACAGCACTGATAGCTCTTCTGTATCTTTGTCATGGATGGAAGACTCTTCACCCTTCTTAAAATGTATTTTCTAGTTAGTTCATGGATTTTAGATTTTGATGGAGATGGAATTGGGAAGGAGGGGAAGAAGGGGCATCATAAAATCAATTCCTCCTAAATTTACTGGGACTCTAGGACCCAAAGTTACGCCAAGCTGTGTGCCAATGAATGTCACTCCCCTTAGATACGGGTTCTATTAATGTCACTTTCCAAATAACCAGATACCATCTACATTGGATACAAAATGTAATTTATTTTCTCATTTTCTGACATTCATAAACTGTTCTCTGAACTGCTTTATAATTCATAATTTTATGTAGCTACCTCTGATTTTAGTTCTACTTCCACCTCCAACTGTATTCTGTTAGCCCTTATTACTTACAACCTGATTTTAAAAACTTTGGTATTACGTGCAAAATTCTCGTCTCCATGAAAGTTTCTTGCAGTTTGTTGTGCTTATTCTTTCTTTCTAAATCTCTCCTATACATCTCTAAAATAAATAGAAGTCAATTTGATTTTCTAAGAAATCACTGAAAATTCTTCGGTTGAGGAACTTAGCCAACAGCCATCTGTATGTAATGGATTTTAAACTTCTACCTGCCCAAATTATTTATTTTTTCACAATACCAAAGATTTTGCTTAACCTGGCCTAGCAATGAGTTTGTCAAGCATAGGGTAAGGAATGTTTTCCTACTGGTAGGAAAGTTTTCACTAGACTTAATGAAGATGAGAAGTCCAGATGTGGCTTGGGTTTCTTGTACAAGTTAAGAAGTTAATCTTTTTGCACGTGTGTGTGTGTGCATGCACCGGTGTGCGGCACAGTGATCTCAGAGAGCTCAGGTGAGGTCCTGGGCTACTGTTTTGCATGCTTGAATACCTGCAGGTGAGGCTAGCTGTCTCCACTGATGAAGCCACAGTGCAATCAGTCACTCCCTCCTTCCTTTTCTATCTGAATCTCCCATTGTGAAGGTAAAACCCAAATTCTAAGACATTTATACAGACTGTATTCTTCTGAGAGTATTCTAAATCTTTTGGACTCCTTTCTCCCACTAGTGAAGCAAAACCCTGGCTCTAAAAACAACTGTCTGGGTGCTGACAGTGGCACATTATGACATATTCCCTCTCCCTTTAGTTCCAGAGTAAACAGATGCATATCTTGTACCTTGGCCGATCACAGGAGTTGGGTCTCGGCCACTGCACTCGTCTACTATCTCTGCTGGTCTCCTGCAAATGTATGCAAACCATAACCCAGGAATAGTTCATTTTCTTTAAAAAAAATGGTTTCCTATCTTTCATCTGTATTACCAGATTATTTGCCCAGAAACAATTTCACGCAATCCTTTCTCCAGCAGTTCTCAACTTTCAGCGTGCAGCAGAATCACCTGGAGAGCTTGTTAAAACTCACACACACACGCACACACACACACACACACCCACCCACACACACACACCCACCCACACACACCCACACCCACACACACACACACACACCCCCACACTCAGTTTCTGATTCAGTGCGTTTGGGTTGGGATCCAGGAATCTGCATTTCTAATAAGTCTCCCAGTGATGCTGATGCTGTTGCTGGTCCAGGGAGTATTCTTTGAGAACCACTGCCCTAAACCAATTTTATTGATTCTGATTAACTTCTGTACTGTGATAAATTTAAATATTATCAGGTGAGTTTAAATAACATTAGGCAGAGATGATGTTTAATTAAATTACATGAGATAAATTGGATCAATTTAAAATGCTATCTGATATATTTAAATGCCACTGGGTAAATTTAAAATACCATCAGGTGGAGATGACAGTGTACCCACAGGTCCTACGAAAAGAGGCAAAAAACAAAAAACAAAAAACCAAGAGTGAGTGAGAGCTTCGTGGTTCTTCCCACAAAATTCTTCAAAAATATATAGGAAGAGGTTGAGGTGGTATATTGTGCACACTGGTGTGTTGCTAAAAGTACAACAGGACATTGTAATGTAATGGTACATTATTATAACAGCTCAGCTAAACTATGGGTCAAAATATAACCCCTACAGTTTGATATGGTGGAGCCCTGGTGGTGCAGTGGTTAAAGCGATCGACTGCTAACCGAAAGGTTGGCAGTTTGAAACCACCAGCGGCTCCGCTGGAGAAACGTATGACAGTCTGCTTCCATAGAGATTTACAGCCTTGGACACCCTACAGGGTTGCTATGACCTGGAATTAACTCGACAGCAGTGGGTTAGTCTGATATGGACCAATATGCTGATCAGGCAGAGGATGGTCCTATCTCTTGAGTCAGCAATTCTTTATTGATTGTCTATTATGTGCAAGACACCAGACTAAACATAGCTGGGAAAGTTAGATGAACGTGATATGGTTCTAAGAGCTTGCAATACAGTACGTGTGATAGTCAGGACTACAATATAAGGCACAATAGAAGTGTCATGAGACAAGCACAAATATATAATTTTGGATGTTCAAAGGGAGAAGGAATCATCTGAGACTGGGTTGTGGAATGGGGACTGAGAAAACGTGTAATAGAAGAGGGGTCTTTCGAGAAGCGTTGTCTGTAAACTCTCAAGGACAAGGACTGTTAGCTGCTTGGTTGTATATTTGAGGACAGTGGTGTGTAGTGCCACCACCCGTCTGTCAGTTTGTTGTACTGCGGTGGCTTGCATGTTGCTGCGATGTTGGAAGCTATGCCCCTGACTGATATTTCAAATACTAGCAGGGTCACCCGTGGACGGTAGGTTTCAGCGGAGCTTCCTAAGACAGACTAGAAAAGAAAGGCCTGGCAACTTACTTCTGAAAATTAGCCATTGAAGACCTTATGGATCATAGCAGAACACTGTTTGACTCGTCATCAGAAGGAATCAATCACTGGAGGAGGATACCATGTTTGGTGACTTACAGGGCCAGCGAGGGTGAGAGAGATCCTTGATGAGATGGATTGACACAATAATCCCAACAATAGACCTGAACATGCTGGTGATGGTGAGGATGATGCAGGACTAGGTAAGATTTTGTTCTGTTGTACATAAGGTCATCAGGAGTTAGAGTTGACTCGACAGCAGCTAACAATAACAGCAACAGCAGCAATATATAGTGCCTGGCTGGGCAGGTGGTCACTGAGTGTTTGTGGGTAAGTGTCTTGAAGGATGAGTGTGACTTAGGTGGAAAGACAGTCTTCATCAAAAGAATGGGGCATTTGTTCAATGAACATTTGGTAATGTGCTAAACTCTGTGCTAAATACTTGATGTGGAATATCTCATTTAATCCTCATAATAACTCATAGATAAGTATGTTATCGCTCCCATTTTACAGATGAGGAAACTTAGGATTAGAAATCTAAAGGAAGTTGTCCAAGGTCTCCTTACTAGTAAATGGTGGAGAAGTAATGAGAGCCTGAGCGAGGGTGATGGCAGTATGAATGCATAGCAAGGGACATGCTATGGGGATGTAACAGTATTGCAGAGACAGTATCCATAGGGTCAGACAATGACCAGTTGTGAGAGGAAAGGGACAGGTACAAGTTAAAGTTGACTCAAAAGTTTTGAGGCTGGATGACTTGGGGAAAAGTGTTGTCATTATCATGCTTCTTAGTCCTGATAATCTTAGCATCATAAAGAGGCGAAGATTTTTTGAAAAGGAGAGTAGAAAACCAAGAAAAGGAGAGACACAGGTAGATGAAAGATGTGAAGAGAAAGAGAGTTTTTAGGTGAAGGGAACCACACTGCTGAGTGGAAACAGAAAAAAAAAAAAACAACCTGATTCCATTGAGTTAACTCATAGCGACCCTATAGGACAGAGTAGAACTGCCCCATAGGTTTCCAAGGAGCGCCTGGTGGATTTGAGTTGCCGACCTTTCAGTTAGCAGCCGTAGTTCTTAACTATGCAACCAGGGTTTCCATGTCACCCACTTTAATACTATTTTCAGAAACACCTATGCTCCAGAATCTCCCCATATCGCTGCCTGTACAACTGATGAAGTATACCTGTAAATGGCCACAAATTCTTTGCACCTTCTTCTATCAAAAGGTGAGTCTATTTCCCCATCCCTTGAATTCCTGTCCTTGGCTAAATGTAGTGGGGATGGTGGTAGCACGTTCCAAGCCTGCCCTTTGAGAGGTACTGCATGCTTCCGCTTGCTCTCTTGAAGGGTGGCCACCACTTAAGGAAGCCCAGCCTAGCCTGCTGAAAGATGAGAGACCATGGAGAGTACAGACAAGCCACTTGCAGCTGAGTCTCCAGACATGTGAGTGAGGCCATCCTAGATCGTCTAGCCAGTCTGAGCCAGGTCAAAAAACCAAAACACCACCCAACCAAACTTCAGAATTGTGAGTAAATAAATGATTGTTATTTCCAGTCACCAAATTTTGGAGTGATTTGTTATGTAGCAAACGCCAACTGATTCACCGTAGTCACTCATTGGACTGCTGGCCAATATCATCAATTGTGGCTTTTCCAGTCCTATGCAGATTTGAAGGACTTGACAAGTTATTTTATCACCCCCTTGCGAACAGTTGACTTTCCGGTCCTGGAGAATATGAGACCATTTCTTCATATCTTACGATGGAGCAAAATAAAAAGTCTGGCTTAGTTTGTCAAATCTATGATAAACCTGGGACAGAATTTCTCTTGAATCCAATTTTTAAACAACCAGACCACCTTGACTTTCCTTGATAAGAGAATTCCCGGTAAATGATGATTATTGTTGCCTACATCAGTGATTTCCAAACTTTACTATGTGTAAATATAACCTGAATACCTTGTTAAAATGCATGTTCTTGATCCCCATTATCAATGATTCAGTAAGTTTTGGATGGGGCTCAGGGATCTACATTGATAATAAGGGCCCAGGATAGTTATGATACAGGTACTCTCCTGATGTTGCTTTGGAAACATTACCTAAATATTAGAGATTGATTCTTAAATAGTCTATGTCTCCATTGTGGCCTTGCTTGGTGATTTGTCCTTGGTTGCAGGTAACTGAAGATACTTCTTGAAACAGGCCAACGATGAACAGATATCAGTACACTGAAAATGCCAGTCTCCCATACTTATGCCATATAGATGGCAGATTTACTCATGTAATTCCCTCTTTCCTCCCTGATACTTTAATTCTGAGTGAAGTATATTGAGGAAATTCATATAATTAGCATCTGGGTCCTGTTCTGCAGGCATCTTCTTTAGCTTTCGTCAGTCATTGACGTTCTTATCCTCACTTACCAAAGAGGCTTGAAAAGTACACAGCAAGCAGGGGGCAAACTTAGTTGGTGTCTAGATTTTCTTAACAGCTCTGTCTCCCTTTTCCTCAGTGTCATTCCTGAGAAGTGTGGTTTAGATGTGAAGGCTTCAAAGTGTATATAGGAGAGACAGAGAGAGAATGAATGAATGAATGAGAGAGAAGGAATGAGAGAGAGAGAGAGAGAGAGAGAGAAAGAGAGAGAGCTGTTAAAGGGTAGTGCTTACAGCTGTTATTTTCTTTCAGTTTTCAGGAAAATTTGTGCAGGGTAAAGAGAGCCAATGATCTGTTTCATCCTAGCATACGACTTCAGGATTTCTCATGGGATTGAAAGCAAATTGGGACTTGAATAAATGACCCTGTCCTTTGTCTGAGTTTAGATAGTGTCAGTTTCTATAGTTCATTTCTGACCAATTTCATCACTGACAACCCAAGAGTCCCTGAAAAAAAGTGATAGGGTTGAAGCCAGAAAAGAGAGAGTTGGGGATTTTTAGAAGAGTGACTTCTTTCCCGCGTGCCCCAACCAGGTCTCTTTTAATTCACCTTTTGCCTCATTTTCCCACCTGGCTATGATACAGAACTTTCTTTCCTTCCGCTGATGATTTTTAAAGGTTTTAATGAGTTGGAATGGACTCAACGACAATGGGTTTGGTTTTTATTGGCAGCTTGAAGAAAAACAAAACAAAACAACAACAAAAACAAAAAACAAAACAACAAAACAAAAGCAAGGAATACATTACATAGGGGAAATACCCTGATTCTTCTCTGACTATGGTAGAGGGTCGCTATGAGTCAGAACTGACTCGGTGGCAACGGGTTTGTTTTTTTTTTTAATGGTAAAGGGATCCATATATATGGGTGAAAATAGGGAAGAACAAGAGAGAACGTTATCTGAGCCATGAGTTCTCCTACCACATCAAATCACATCAGAGCTATTTCTAGATGATTTCAAAATAACTGGCGAACTTAGTTAACTCAAACATCCATTCAATTTAGTGAAACAAAAATCAATCAATCTGATTGTTTGACTGAGTTGGCCCGTCAATTTGACTAAATCCATGGTTTTTCAACTTGAGGTGGTGGGTTTGAGGGTAGACCGAAACGCCAAATCAGAGTCTACCAGAGAAATTCCTTGTTTCCTTCAAAACACACATGCTCAGGCCGCTTCCTTCACCTTCGGATATACCCTTGGGGTTCATTCTGATAGTCCCCCAACCCTAGCTGAGAATCTTCCAGTTAAGCAGCACATTCAGGCAATTTGAAAAGCCCAAGATAGCTCTCCTGCCTCAGCAGTTTCAATAAAAAAGAGCAAACTGATGGTTGATTTTCTAAAAGAGAAAACATGAGCTTATCCTAAATGATTGGAAGGACATTTCTTATTTCGGGGTGGTGGTGTTTCTGTGCAGTTTTTAGGCAGGCACGGACGCTGACAACGCAAGCATAGACCTTTGGTTCTTTGGAATCATTTACTCCTGCTTCAAACCGATGGCCTCTGAAGAGGCTCTCAGGCCGGTTCTGACAGCGAGGGGCTTTCTTTTGTGAATGTTTGTTTTATGATCTAAAAACCAGCGTCCCCCGCAGAATAGCTAAGCCCCCTGCATGACAAGGCTGTGTGCCATCCGGGGATTTGCTAATGGCTAAGCCGCATTATGAACAGAGATTTATGATAACCTTCCCAGTCAATTAAAATTCCAGATATTACTAAGGCAGAATTCAATTAAGGTTAATTGGGGCTTCTGAAAACTGCTTTTCCAAAGGGAAGCCATGATGGGATTGTGACTCCTAGTGGGTTTCGATCAGTTTTAAATAACTTTCCTTGCCTTTCTTTTCTTGGCACACGACGCATCCTCTCCCTGCCTGTTGCCTGGCTCCTGCTATTATGGTTCGATTCAGATGTTGATTTTTCTGTCATAAGTTATCATTGTGACCTGTTTGGTTTTTGCTTTGTCTTTTTCTTAAAATAAAAGAAAAAAACAAAACAAAAACTCCCAAGGCTCTCAACAGACCAGAACCCTAACAAAATCGCAACCTGTGCTGCGCGGAAATCACAGTGGTCTGACATGAAAGAAATATAGTCATTTGGAAGATTGCGACAACATTTCAGAAGCAATTATCCAGAATGGAAAAAGAACCCATTCCTCTTCCTTTGTCATTAAGGTGGATGAAAAGGTTCACAAGCGTTGTCAACGAAGGGGAACAATGAAGCAAGCGGTGGGGGGAAACAGGTGCAAGCAAAAATTAAGATGCAAGTCAGACTTTCCATTCTATCCTAAATTTTATTTTCTTGTCGTCAAGGGCTATTGTGACAGTTCTTAGCACAGTTGATTGAACTGGGAAAGCACATGGGACCGGGCCTTAGTCACTGAATGCAGAACATGTAGCCCGTAGCTCACAGAGCAACGAGCAGGGAGTGAATAATAATTCCAGCCGTTTATTTTCTCAGAATTTCCAACCTATTGTTTATCGCTGGAGACCAATAGCCAAAAAAGCTAAGGAGAAATTTTCTTTTTTGAAAAAGAAGAAATGGTAAGTGTGGGTGTAGGGAAGAGGCACTGCAACTGCTCAGATGTTCTGTTGTTCTTCCAACTAGCAGAGCTATGCATTTGCCACAGGCAGATAGAAACACCCGTCTCATGCCGCCTTCTTCTTGAATTAGCAACTCGTTACGTGTTTACACACCAAGTCTGTCACCATACAAGTGCACGGCAGAGCATGCGTACAGGGGGCGCTTGCAGGCAGACAGTGGCTTTGGAAATGGCCTCGCTGCTAGGAGAGCAGATGAAGGATTTCCACGGGATAAGTCGTAGAGGTTGCTGATTCCAGTGATTCCTTCTTCGTGCATTTCAGGGGATGGTAGAACCACGCTGTGGGCAGGTTGTGACGTATGTGAAGTTATTTGCAGGCTGTTATGTGTAGCAATGAACAGATCTGTAGAGTATCACGTTCTAAATGAGCTTCCTTCCGATGTCTCTTTCATTTGAGCGTGGTGTTCAGATTGCTTCTGCCTCATCACTGTAAGGACACACATTGGAATTGTTTTCTAGGGATGGTGATAGTCTCATCAGCACAGGGCTCCCACCCATTGCTTTTAGCTACAGAAAAAGCACAATCTAGGAATGAAGGTATAACCCACATTGGCACGTGCTTATTTTTTGCCAGTTTCTTCCTTCCTTCCTTTTTTTTTTTTTTTTTTAAAGCTAACTGGAAAAAGAGAGACTGAAAAAGGAGAGAATTTCAAATTGCAGAGGTGAAGGGGAAAAGTGTCTGTAATCAGAAATCTAGGGTGTAATTACATGATAGCCAGAAGAAAGAAACATGCAGGTACAATAAGTCTCCAGAGTGCGATTGCTAATGAATTCTCTCTCTTCCTCATGGAAAAGAGCCACGTTTGTAAAATTAAAAGTCAATGCCTCTTTGATGAGAGGATTGCAGGCTCCGCTGTCCTTTTTTTCAAATATTGTGTGCTTGGAAAGAAGAGCGAGGAAGCTAAACCTCCAGTCAAGGGCATTGGAGCAGAGCAGGCAGCCTGACTTTTCTTTTCTTTTTTCTTCTTCTCCTGTTTCAAGGCTATGTGAGCATTTTTCTGAAGGAACTTGATAGGCGGTACGTGCGTGGCTGTTTTGCGAAATACGACTTTGTCTATACAACATCAAAATACCCAGTCAATTCAGAGGAGGGAAACAGCTACACCAGTCTTTTGGCATCCTGTAGCCAAAATGAGTGGTTGGCTGGATTTTTCACTATCCCGAAGTTTGGGGGCTGTATAGAGTTTGTGGGTATGTGCTCCCACTGACCTGTAAAGCAGGGGTCAGCTGCCACCAACTGGCACCCTATCTGGTAGCAGAGAGTCTGTCACTGAAAAACGCTTATAGTTTGAGAGGAGACCAAGAGAAATATCTACTTCATAAACCTGCAAAGTTGCCTGAAGTTAAATCACTGCAGTTACTTGTTTGAGTGACATAAATAATGCCACCATTTAACAGTCTCGTTAGCAAAGCAGAAGCAGGGCCTGGTGGGGAGAGAGTGGAGACCATTGTTTGCTGCAACCAGCCCCTACAGGCTTTCCAGAGTCGATTGTTAAAATTCCAGGAAAGGTGTGAGCTGGTTGTTAAACATCATTAAGAATTAAATCATACAGACTTACAACGGAATAAATTGTATTAGAAACAAAGGTAGCGAATACTCAAAACTTATTATTTCCTAATTATTTTACTACATTTTACAATTATCTATGCCCTGAGGTTACTTACTCCTATAGTATCTGTACTGTGGAAATACTACATAATGGTGGGCTAGGTGTGCCTGACCCAAGCCATGGTCTTTTCAATCACATCATATACATGTGAAAGCTGAGCAATGAAAAAGAAGACAGAAAAGAATGTTTTTGAACTCTGGTTTTGGCAAAGAATACTGACTATACTGTGGACTGCCAGAAGAACGAACAAATCCTTCTTAGAAGAAGTACAACCAGAATGCTCCTTAGAAGTGAAGATGGTGAAACTCTGTCTTGCTTACCTTGGACTTGTCATCAGGAAAGACCAATTACTAGAAAAAAAACATCATGTTTGGTAGAGAGGGTCAGCGAAAATGAGGGAAACCCTCCATGAGATGAATTGACACAATAGTCACAGTAGTGAGCTCCAACATATCAGAGATCAGGAAGATGGCACAGGACCCAGCAACATTTCATTCTGTTGCACATAAATTTGCTGTGAGTCGGCACCGACTTTAAGGCAACTAACAAGAACAACAACTGCACATCTCTTCCAACTCCGCCTTCAGTAATGTCACTTTGTTGTTGTTGCCATCGATTTGGCTTCATCCCACGTACAACATGTGCAACGAAAGACCCCATGTACAACCTGTGTGACCCTGTGTACAACAGAACGAAGTGTTGCCCAGTCCTGCACCAATCTTCACAATTGTTGGTGTGCTTGAGTCTGTTGTTGTAGCCACTGTGTATTTTGAGTGCCTTCCAACCTAAAGGGGTCATCTTCCGACACTATATCAGACAATATTCTGCTGTGATACAAGGGTTTTCACTGGCTAATTTTCTGAAGTAGATTGCCAGGCCTTTTTAGTCTGTCTTCGTCTGGAAGCTCCGCTGAAACCTGTCCACCATATCTGACCCTGCTGATATTGAAATATTGGTGGCATAGCTCCCAGCATCATAGCAATACGCAAACCACCACAGTACGACACACTGACAGGTGGTGGGACGTCATGCTGGTAACAATATTAGCCAGGGTGGTGGTGTTTGCACAACTGAAATGACAAATCCTATGAATCAGGGCTTTTTTCTTTCATAGAGTGGATTGGTGAGCATTTATCAGCAAAACACTGGGGGTGTGTGTGTGGTGGTGGAGTGGTGGTGGTATAGTGACCCACGTAGTGGATAAATAAAGTTTTTTTTTAAGTTGGGTAAGAAAAAAAGACAGCAGAGGGTAGGCAGGGGGTGGGGGTGGGGCAGTTCACTGATGGAGCTGGGCTTCTCAGTAGGAGAGGGAGTGCTATGGAAGGAAGGAACTTCCAAGGGAGGGTGGGAGGACACACAATAAACTCCCTGCACTTTGCAGTTCTGTGTAGGGCAGGCTGAGTTTACAGGAATGCTCGCTCACCTTGCTTCTCTCCACTGCTCTCTCTCCCCGCCTTGCCCTATCCGACCTCAGCATCTTCCCGTGGTCTTTACCAGTACTTAGCCTCACTACGGAGCCGTGGTGGCATAGCAGTTAAGTGCTGTGGCTGCTTACCAAAAGGTAGGCAGTTCAAATCCACCAGTCGCTCCTTGGAAATCCTTTGGGGAAGTTCTACTCTGTCCTATAGGGTTGCTATGAGTTGGAATTGACTTGACAGGAATGGGTTTAGGTCGTTTTTGTTAACCTCACTACTTACTGGGAAAAAATTCTGACAGACCCTGGATTCTGTATCTCAGGTTATAAGCATAACTTAGTACAAACGTGTTGGTGGTTTCAAGGAATTTGCCTACACACAATGAAAGATGTGAGAGTTCTGGGTTGTAGTGTGTGCCCATTTGTGTTTCAGGAAGATAATGGGAAAGACACTGCCCTGAGAATAAGTTGGCGTAGTGGTTAAGAGCTATGGCTGCTAACCAAAGGATCGGCAGTTCAAATCCACCAGCCACTCCTTGGAAGCCCTGTGGGGCAGTTGTACTCTGTCCTATAGGGTCACTTTGAGTTGGAATTGACTCAGCAGCAATGGGCAACAGGGTTGTCCTAAAGTGTCCTCTGCAGTTTTAGGTGTGGAATATTGGGCAGGAAACAAGCCAAGCCTCTGTTTACTTGCATGCAAAATGAGAGTAATACCTGGCATGCTCAACATGATGTTGTAAGTATCACATGACACAACTTTAACAAAAGGGAAGGTTTTTTGAAAATTGTAAAACACTGTGCAAGTGTAAGGTGTTAGTGGTTCAGGGAGTACTTTTCAATTCACAGGTGTAGTGACAAAGGAGGTTTTCTAAATATTTGGAACCCACTTGTCTTAGTCATCTAGTGCCGCTGTAATAGAAATACCATGAGTGGATGGCTTTAACTAACAGAAATTTATTCTCTCACAGTCTAGGAGGCTAGAAGCTTGAATTCAGGGCACCAGCTCCGGGGAAGGCTTTCTCTCTCTGTCGGTTCTGTCGGAAGTTTCTTGTCACCAATCTCCCCTGGTCTAGGAGCTTGTCAGCACAAGGACCCTGGGTCCAAAGGATGCACTTCTCCTGGCTCTTCTTGCTTGGTGGTAGGAGGTCCCTGTCCTCTCTGCTCACTTCTCTCTTTTATATCTCAAAAGAGATTGACTCAAGACACAACCTAATCCTGTAGATTGAGTCCTGCCTCATTAACATCATAGAGGTTAGGATTTATAATACAGGGGATAATCACATCAGATGACAAAATGGTGGACAATCACACAATACTGGGAATCAGGGCCTAGCCAAGTTGATACCTATTTTTAGGGGACATGATTTAATCCATAACACTGCTGTACCTGTTTCTTCTTCACTCTTTCCTTAAATATTTAATTTTCCTTCTTTAATTAATTCTTTATTACTTTTATTTTTGGTCTTCTTTCCTCTCATCTTCCTCTCTCCCTATTTTTTTTCTCCTCTCGCTCCTCTTCCCCTCTTTCTTATTTTCACAACTAGTTGTAAGATTAGAGTATTTTGAGTTTGTTCTCTTGTTAAACAATATCAATATTATCTTTTATTATTTGCTCACTGAAAATATCTCCTTCTCCTGAAATTAGATGCATTTTACTTCTGTGGGATCCTCACTGATTTTTCCAACTCAGTGACCCTAATGTTCCTTGGTCTGGGTGTAAGATGTGGAAATTGCTATGGGAACTCTTCGAGGGCCAGGCAAGTTGATGCTTGCAAAACTAGCTCAGTAGAGGCTTAGAATCCTAGCTTTCCTTGAAAGAAGGACAGCAATTAACCTTGGCAGTGGAGCAGAACTCACTTGAATTTGTACTTGTAAATCTGTACCTCTCCTTAAGCAAATGCGATGAGAAGGCTCCAGATTTTCATCAAAAATAAATTAAAAATGGAGCCTGCACATTATGAAAGAATGCACAGGGAGATTCCTTAGTGAGCAACTCTTCCTCAATGTATTTAAGCCATGTTTTGATTCACATAAATTCATTATCGATAGGGTTTTTTTTTTTTTCCTAACAGCACATCAGCTGAAGATGTGAGGCACAGCTGGGATAAGCTACAGAGACAGCTCACATTTTCAATAAGTTCATTAACCAGTATTAATCCTTATTTCACATGGCATTTTATTGCTTTTTAAGTTTCCTTCTTTTAAGGAGGAAGTCAAGCCCAGCTGAGCTGGTTGTTTACTTCTTCCCATCTGGGCTTAAAACATAACCTGTTTACTTGGGCTGTTGGCTCTATTCCATTTTTACTTGAAGCAGGGATTTTGGTTTCTGTGATATGTGCTGTGAGAAAGTAGGTTGCTAATGAAATGCTTCATACAATGGATAAATGATTTGCCATCCGAATAGCACTCTAAGGATGTTTACCAAAGGGACAGTCAGACCTAAAAAGCGAGAAGCAAGGCTACCTGGGAAAAGCTTTCTAGGAATTGTCCAGGATGTCCCTCTGACAATGCACATCTTGGCCCAGGCTGGGTCTCTGAACTACAGGAACTAGGTCTAGAGGCAAATTCATTCTTATTGTCCCAAGGGCACCAGCCATGGTGGTGGACAGCACCACCTTATTAGGGGCAGAGTTTGCCAGAGGTTAACTGGAGGGTTTGGAGCTGCTGAAGCTGTTTTTCCAACTTTGTGCTCACAAGGATTCATCTCTAATATCTCCCACTACCCTCCAAAATTCTGGAGTGTTAGGCTCCAGGGAGAAGACACAGGTTGAAGGTGAGCCATGGAACTGCAGGAAGCCCCCTCTACAGAGTCTGTGATCCCTCACGAAGAAGGTGATCTCTATTCATTGCAGCCACCTTTCGCTTCACTGCCTGTATTAGTCTTCTATTGCTGTTGTTATGAATAACCTCAGACTTGGTGGTTTAGAGCAACAGAAATTTATTCTCTTGAAGTTCTGGCAGCCAGAAGTCCAAAATCACTTCCACTGAGCCAAAATCAAGGTGTCAGGAGTCTTAGGGGAGAATCCATTCCTTACCTCTTCCAGCTTTTGTGGCTGCTGAGTTTCCCTGGCGTTCCTGCAGCTGCATCACTCTAATCTCTGTCTCCATGGTCACACTGCCTTCTCTTCTGTCTGTGTCAACTCCCCTTCTGCCTCTCTCTTATAAGGATACTTGTATTGCGTTTGGAGCTATTATGATTGGACTATGTCCCCCCCATCCCAAAATGTGTTGTAAATCCTAACCTCCATGCCTGTGATTATAATCCCATTTGGGAATGGGTTGTCTTTGTTATGTTAGTGAGGCAGGATTAGTGTAGGGTGTATCTTGAATCAATTTCTTATGAGATATAAAAGAGATTAAACAAGAAGCTAGGAAGCAGAGATGGGGGGAGAAAGATGCTAAGCCCAATGAAGATCCCTCAAGAGCAGAAGCTCAGAAGAGACAAGGACCTTCCTCCAGAGCTGACAGAGAGAGAAAGCCTTCCCCTGGAGCTGGTGCCCTGAATTTGGACTTCTAGCCTCCTACACTGTGAGAAAATAAATTTCTGTTTGTTAAAGCCACTCACGTGTGGTATTTCTGTTAGAGCAGCACTAGATAACTAAGACAAGGGCCGATCTAGATAATCCAGAATAATTTCCCCATTTTAAAATTCTTAATTTAATCACATCTGCAAAGTCTTTGCCATATACAGTAACATTCACAAATTCCAGGGATTAGGACCTGATATCTTTGGGGACAATTATTCAGCCTATGACACTATCTCTCTTAATTTTTGATAGTACTGTTAGAGTGAATTAGCATCCCCCAAAACTCATGTTCACCCAGAACCTCAAAATGTGGCCATATTTGAAAATAAGGTCTTTGTAGATGTAATTAAGGATCTTGAGATGAGATGATATCATCTTGGATTTAGGTTGAGCCTTAAATACAATGACTGGTGTTCTTTTTTTTTTGTCAGTGAAGGCCTGATTTTATTACTTCCTTTTTCAAGAAACAAATAGTTGGACAAAATAATCTATTTGCCTATCAATTCTAAGCCTTTATTATTTTTTTAAAAGGATTTTCAACAACTTTAATGGAGCCTGCTTCTATTGAACTCAACATTTCTACAAATACATTTTTTTCTAAATTTTATTCATTTTGTTGTTGAGAATATAAACAGCAAAACATACACCAATTCAACCGTTTCTACATCTACAATTTAGTGACATTGTGCAACCATTCTCACCCTCCTTTTCTGAGTTGTTCCTCTCTCATTAACATAAACTCCCTGCCTCCTAAAGTTTCTGTCTAATCTTTTGAGTTGCTGTTGTCTATTTGATACGAAGTAGATAGTTCTGAAAAGAGCGTTATGCTCAAGGCAGACCTCTTTTACTGGTTAAGCTAAATTATTGTTTGATTTTAAGATGATGTTAGGGGATATATTTGGCTTAAGGTTTAAAGATTATCTCAGGGCAATAGTTTCAGGGGTTCATCCATCCTCCATGACTCCTGAAAAGTGTGGAGTCCATGAGAGTTTGAATTCTGTTCTGCATTTCCCCCTTTTGATCAGAATTCTTCAATGGAATCTTTGATCAAAATGTTCAGCCAGGCACCATCCAGTTCTTTTTGTCTCGTGGTAAAGGAGGCAGTGGTTCATGGAGGCAATTTAGACACATATTTCATTTCTTCTTCCTATTCCTGAATCTTCTTCTTCCGTTTTTGCTCCAGGTGAATAGAGACCAATTGTTGTGCCTTGGATGGCTGCTTGCAGGCTTTTAAGACCCCAGGCACTATGCAATGAACTAGAAGGTAGAACAGAAGCACTTAACACATTATTAGGCCAATTAACTGGGATGTCCCATGAAACCATGACCCACACTTCCAAACTAAGGCACCAAATCCCTTGAGGTGTTTAGCTGTACATAAGTAGCCTCAGCAACTACTCTTTTCTTTTGTTGTTGTAAATATGTCTAGCACACAATTTTTGCCCATTCAACTTTTTATGGGTGCACAACTTATTGACAGCACTTAAAATAATCAGCTGTGCAACCCTACCCTTAATCAATGCAATTAATGTCCCTTCTAGACCTTGGGTTCCCTGTTACCAGCTTGCCTGTCCCCTCCTGCCCCCTAGTTCTTGTCCCTGGACTGTTGTGCCCCATCAGTCTCATTTTGTTTCATGGGGCTGTCTGATCTTTGGCTGAAGGGTGAACCTTGGGAGTGACTTCAGCACTGATCTAAAAGGGTGTCCAGGGGCCATACTCACAGGGTTTCTCCAGTCTCTGTCAGGCCAGTAAATCTGATCTTTTTTTTTGAGTTAGAATTTTGTTCTACATTTTTCTCCAGCTCTGTCTGGAACCCTCTGTTGTGATCAGGGTCGGAGCAGTCAGTGGTGGTAGCCAGGCACCATCTAGTTGTACTGGACTCAGTCTGGTGGAGGCTGTGGTAGTTGTGCTCCATTAGTCCTTTGGACTAATCTTTCCCTTGTATCTTGTTTTCTTCATTCTCCCTTGCTCCCGAAGGGGTGAGACCAGTGGAGTATCTTAGATGGCTGCTCACAGGCTTTTAAG
>NW_004444075.1:4771149-4829301 GCF_000243295.1 Trichechus manatus latirostris
AGTATCTTAGATGGCTGCTCACAGGCTTTTAAGACCCCAGACGCTACTCACCAAGGTAGAATGTAGAACATTTTCTTTATAAACTGTGTTATGCCAATTAAGCTAGATATTCCCCAAGACCATGGTATGACTGGTGTTCTTATAAGAGAATAGGGTATACAGAGATACAGAGGAGACAGACAGGGAGAACGGCATGTGAAGATCAAGGCAGAGATTGGAGTGATGCATCCACAAGCCAAGGAACATCAAGGACTGCCAACAACCACCAGAAGCTAGTAAAAAAGCATGGAATGGATTCTTTCTTAGAGCCTCAAGAGGCAATCAACCTTGCCAACACCTTGCTTTCAGACTTCTGGCCTCCAGAACTGCAAGAGAAAAAAATTTCAGTTGTTTTAATCCACCTAGTTTGTAGTCGTTTGTTAAAACAGCCACAAGAACCCAATACAACTGTGTTTCAATTTGGCGCACTGGTGGCATAGTGGTTAAGAGATTGGCTGCTAACCAAAAAGTCTGCAGTTCAAATCCACTAGCTGCTCCTTGGAAACCCTATGGGGCAGTTCAACTCTGTCGCATAGGGTCACTATGAGTCAAAATCGACTCAATGGTAACAGGGTTTTTTTTTTGGGTTATAGCTCTGATGGTAATTACTGAGTGGCATTGGAAAACACTCCCATGGACTTCCTGCCAACCAAAGTTTCTCTATCCCCATCACGTATCAAAAGTGGGAGCAGTGGGATAAAATACTACCGGCATAGAGGAGAATTTTAGCACAGATACTGCTTAGAATCACTCATGAATAGTGATGATAAAAAAGAAGAACAACTAGGTTGGTTTTATTATTGTTTTAAAATTCTCTACAGACAATGCATCCTTCGTTTCTTGCACCCTGGGCTGACTAGTCCCACATCCCCCTACCTTGGTACATCACTTTGCTGGTATATCACTTTACACAACTTATTTGTAAATTCTTACTTTACTGATCACAATATAGACCCAGAGAGGTGAGACAACTTACCCACAGTCAAAGGTAGGTATAACGTTGAGACCAGCACACCCCATGACTTTTCACTCACAACCTAGGGTGAGTTCTTGCCACTGTGTCCCTCCTCATGTCCTATGACTGCTCCCCATTTACCAAGATGGGAAGGCTCTAGAGGTTCAGCTTAACCCTATACTCTCCTTCTGAGCTGTCATCTTGGCAATTTCCTGTTTTTTTTCTTTCTCCTTTTCAATCTAAGTCTGGTTGTAGGATAGGACTTTCTTTCTCTAGCTTTCTCATTTCCTGAACCATGTGGAGCGTCTGGTTCAAGGGATCTTGTGCTCATCACCAGGGGAAAGTGAACAAGGGGAAAGAAATAGCCATAGGGATGTGGCAAATGTTCTAGGCATCTTACAACACTCTTAATGAAAGTGAGTCATGATCCACAGTCCTGTCTTCCCTCTCTTAAATTGTGTGGACAATCCCTCTGAGATGTTCCTGAATGTCCCTCTTGTTTTAGATATCTATTTTTATCTATCTAGGTCTGATTAGGCTGGATGCTGACCCAAACTGCTTTGACTGGTGGGACTCTTCGATCCTTCCATCCTTCCTTCTTAAACTTTCTTGGCATGGGACTTCTATGTTGGACCTTAAGTTCCCCGAACACCTTCTTGAGAACTTCTAGTTGCTTTGTGCAGGTTGTATGTTCCTCTCTTGCTATACCCACTCCCATGTGTCATCCCTGAAAGCATATGACAGAGCACAAAGCCAGGTAGAGGCCACTGTTCATTGTTATTTGGATTTTACCCCAAACCCCAATGTAGTTGCTGGCAAGTGCAGCTAGAAACTTCATCATTTTCTTTTCTAGGCTAGAGACAGCCCTCTGTGACCTTCGACACTAAAAGACCAGGTATTCTTCTTGGCTTTTTAACCTTTGTTCTGCTTGCTTTCATTTTCCCAGACCTTTCTCAGGGCTGGGCCAGCTCTCAGGGAAAACCAACCTAGGCTGTCTTACCTCTAGCATGTGAGTGAATCCAAAAAGAAACTAGCCACATTACTGCCTAACTGAAAGCTCTGTGTATAGCACCCATGGTCCAATTACTACTTGAAAAATTGATTCATCCATGTGGACCTCCTCTTTGGGACGGGCAGAGAGGAGTCGTCACCCATGGAAACCATCTGTTTCCATTTCCTACTGCTGCCGTAACAAAAGTGTCTCAAACTGGGTGGCTTAAAACAATAGAAACTGATTATCTCACAATTTTGGAAGCTAGAGTCTGCAAGTAAGGTGTTGGCAGGGTCATGTTCCCTCTGAAGGCTCTCAGGGAGAGTCCTTCTTTGCCTCTTCCTAGCTTCTGGTGGTTCCTGGTAATCCTTGACATTGTTTGGCTTGTTGATGTTGTTAGTTACTATCAAGTCAGTTTCAATTCATGGTGACCCCATGTACAACGGAACAAAGCATCGCCCAGTCCTGCGTCATCTTCATGACTGTTGGTATGCTCCAGTTCATTGTTGTAGCCACTGTGTATTTTGAGCGCCTTCCAGCCTAGGGGGCTCACTTCCAGGATTGTATTGGACAATATCTTCTTGTGATCCATAGGGTTTTCAAAGGCTGATTTTTGGAAGTAAATCACAGGTATTTCTTCCTAGTCTGTCTTAGACTGGAAGCTCCACTGGAGCCTGTCTGTCAGTTTGTTGCTATGGGTGTTGCTATGATGCTGGAAGCCATGTCACTGGTATTTCAAATACCAGCAGGGTCTCTCATGGTGGACAGGCTCTCTATGTATCACTTTTATCTCTGCCTCCTTCTTCACATGACTGTTTTTCCTCTGTGTGTGTCTATCTCTTTTCTTTTTATAAGAACTACACTCACGTTGAATTAAGGCCCACCTTACTTTCAGTATGAACTTATGCTAACTTAAATAATAACATCTTCAAAGATCATATTTCCAAATAAGCTCATGTTCACGGGTACTAGGGGGTTAGGATTCAGCATACCTTTTTTAGGGGGAATGACACAATTAATCTTTCTGTACTGTTTTCCCAGCTACGTTTCTCCTTCCTATGGTGTTCTCTCAGGCTCCAGTTCAGATAACTATCATTGTCCTTTCTCCCGTGGAAAAGTTTGACAGTTCCTAAAATGGCACCTGAAGCTCCTTTAAGATTTCCTCCTTTAGACTTTTAGGAAGACTCTTGCGCCTGGAACTCCTACTCTCTTTTCTGGCCTCACTTTTCTGCTCTGTGTTGTTTGCTGGGTGCTTTCTCACTGTCCAGTCATCAAAGCTGATCCTGTTGGTTGAATTTTAGCATCTTTTCCTACCACTTTAAGTTCATGGGCCTACCCTTTCAAGACAATGGCTCCACAAGGAGACACTACCCTTCTGTTAAGCAGCCTGCATCCTTAAGTCTTCTCTCTCTTCAGCTCCCAGGCAGCTGACACTGCAACGTTTCTCCTCACACGACGTCCCTGTTCTCTGCAAAGGTGCCTCTAGTTCACACTCATTGTGAAGCCGCAGCTAGATGACTGAGCGCCTCCCAGCCCAGGTTATCGTGTGTGGAGACCCATTCTTGCTCCATTTTCCCCTCCATTTTCTTCTCTCCCTGATTCCCCCTTCTCCATGTCCTCAAAGGAGTAGTCTTCTAAAATCACATCTTTAAAAAAGAAAATACTTCAAAATACAGAGACAATAAAATACATAATACCCACCAAGGGACTTGGAGGATAATTTCCTCACATGCGTTTTCTGACATTTTTGGCAAAGCCACTTCCCAAACATCTGCATTGAATATTCCCCACCACAGATGTGTACTTAATGTGATTGTTGAGTAAATAGCATTCAGAATTGTAATCATGGGGTGGCCTGGGACCAGCCAGGCCATCTATCTGGGTTTACTTCTTGGGAAACCAGGGTGAAGGAGGCCTGGGACTGGGGGTGCTCAGGGATAGATTTGCTCCTGCTCAGCTTTGTGGAGGAGGCAGCCCAGGCTCAGGGCACTCGAGAGATACAACGCTTACTGTTTAATAGCTTAGTCCCCAAACATCAACCTGTTATTCATTTAGTCACTGTGCTATCATTCTGCTCCTCAGATGAGGAAAACGAGGTACTGAGTAGTCAAAGATTAGCTCCCAAGTGCCTCAGTTCCCTATCTTTAAGATAAAGAGGATGGATGGATATTTCTCCACATTCTAAAATGATCTGATTCTATAAAATCACTCCTTCCAAATTTATACGCTATTTCTGATGAGTGCGGCTGCCTTTCTAATTTCTGTGGGATGTGAAGGGTTTTCTAGCAATCTACAGACTGAGCTGAATGCCTCTTTGTGCTTTCCATTGCAGTCTGAAATAAACTCTTTGGAGTTGTAGGAGGAAAAAAACCTTCTGAAACAGTCTCAGAAAAAGAAGAGTACCTTCACTGTAGCCTCTGTTCCACAAAAGGAAAAAGATCTTGACATTTTCCCAGGAGTGAATAAGCAGGTGCAACAATTGTAAGAGTTAATGGCAAGGTTTCCCAAGAGCTCTGGAATAAGGACAAGATCACGACTGAACTTCTCAATGAGCTTTTTAAGGGATGATGTACAGGCTGGAATCCAGAGTGCCATTATGTTTCTTGGGTGAAGAACAAAAAGGCTGTTTTAGTGTGTCTCTTGTTCTTTCTCCTCAGTAGCCTGCAGCTCTATGTATGTATGTATCTATGTATTTATCTATCATGTATGTATGTATGTATTTTTCTATCATGTATGTATGTATTTTTCTATCAGGTATGTATGTATCTATGTATGTGTCTATCTATATCTATGTATCTATTATGTATGTATGTGTTTATCTATGTGTTTATCTCTATCTGGAAAATCTATGTATCTATTATGTACATAAGTATGTATATATTTATCTGTTTGTCTGTGTGTCCATCTATGTGTCTATCTATCATCTATCTGTCTATCTCTAGTATGCATGTATGCATGTATGTATCTAGTGTCTGTGTATCTAACAATGTGTCTTTTTATCTATGTGTCTATCATCTACCTATCTATCTACCATCCACCCACCCATCCATTCATCCATCAGCCTTTCTGTCTCTTTATCTCATTTGCTCGCTGTCTCTGCCTCTTTTCATTTTTGTCTCGTCAGGCTGAAATTACTTGTCCTTCCAGTAAGGATGAATAGTGAAGCACCCGTGGTATGTCAATCTTTCTCCTGAGTGGACCTTTCAGATAGTTTCATAGAATTAAAATTCCAAGTCTGCCCTGAAAGCTGAAGCATACATCTATAATGCTTCCTAAGGGTTTTCAGAAATTCCAAGACAGGTGATCACAGCTGCTGACAGTGAGGCCCTCTTCTCTGAAGTGTCCTGGAGGACTTTTAGTGTGATCATCAAGGAGGCGTCCCCAGGCACTGGCTGGCAGTAACAGAGTTCACATCTTCCTACTCAAATTCTCTTTGTCTCTTGAGTTGTAGATGGAATTTGGTGGCTGCAGAGTCCCACTGAGCATCTTTTCACCCCACCTCTCATTAAGGAGCTTGATGTCTTGGGAAAGGAGACCTGCGTTTCCTAAAAATGAAATAGTCATGCAACCTATGAAGAGAATTTTTGAAGAGAAAATAGCCCCCCGGCCCTGCTCCTTTAACTTGCTAGAATTGTTTAAGTACCAATAACTGACATTTATGACAAGCTTAGGTACTGTTCTGAGCATTTTACAGGTATTAACAAACTTAATTCTCACATTAGCCCAGTGGGATAGATTCTATTATTAGCCCTATTTTATAGGAAGGTAGTTAATGAGGAAACGTATCTTTTTGGTGGTAAGGCAAACCTTCTGCTTGGGGATTAAATAGACATGGGAATCCAAAAAGTGAATTTCTATTTTATCCATATTTTACTTTTAAATTCCCTACTGATGAACAAAAATAATTAAAAAATTAGGGCAATAAGAATAAATAGGGCAGGGAAAAAAATAGAGCAATGATTACTGGATTAATGATCTGTATGGTTGAAGCGAGTTGAGGTTCTCAGCGTCATCTTGTAATCATCCTTGACCACTGGCCTACTCTTGAGGACGTCTCTAAGACAGACAGGTTGCTCAAGCTTTTTGTCATAACCATTTTCAGTCTTACAGTGCTGATGCCGTCTCTTCATCTCTAGCTATTCCCTCCTGCTACGAATACAGATTTGCCGGGTTAAATGGAATCTGGGTTTCCATCTATGCCCAAATCCACCCCAAACCAAACCCATTGCCGTCAAGTTGATTCCGACTCATGGCGTGTGTAATGCCTCATGTGTTACAAAAGTAGAACTACTCCATAGGGTTTTCTTGGCCATAATCTTTACGGAAGCAGAGCACCAGGTCTTTTCTTCCATGGTGCTGCTGGGCAGTTTAGAAGCACCAACTTTTCAATTATCAGTCAATTGCAAACTGTTTATGCCACCTGGGGACCTTGAAGGTTGCACTAGGCAGAAAGGAAGGGAACTCCGAGGATCAATTCTCCATGCCTCTGCTCATTTTGCTTCTGCAGCTGTTGGCAGGTGCAGGGTTGATGAGAGGGAGGGAACTGAACCTGGGCTGCTGCTTCTGTGAGGCTGGCGGGATCTCCATTGCCTTCAGCCAATGGTGTAAGTCACTATTTGACATCCTTCTGGACAGCAGCATTAACTGCCTACACGTTCAAATGGAGTAAACTTGGCTTCGTTTTTTTAAGCCTTTAAACCAGAGCACGGAGAAAGAAGGCCCGTCTAGTGAAGGATATTGACAGCTTATCTAAATTTAGAAGCCGTGTGGAGCGTGATTTTGCATATGTCCCTTCCTGATGCCAGTTGCCACTGCAGAGCTCAGCACAAGCCCTGAGCATTTTCATATTGCCCCCTCCCTCCACCACACACATAAACACACACACACACACACACGCACACACACGCACACACGCAAACACACCTGTGAGCTCCAGAGCAGTGAGCTTCAAGCAGATGACTAAGCAGAGATGGCAAAAGCACTTGACAGATTTGTTTGAAAATGATTCCTTTCAGAATGACATGAGATCCGGGAGCAGCTCTCTCTGGGAAGCTAGGAGGAAATGTCAGGTACCCAGTACAGTTTTCTGAGGCCCAGCAGCCCTGTGTTGACCAACTCTGTCTTCTGCCAAGCCTGTTTAGAATATGAGCTCTTGGGCTTTCACTGCCAGAGCAGCTCAATCTCTTCAAATTCCAAGAGGAAAACGTTCGGGAGACGTGACAGGACATGGCCACTAGATGGGACCAAAGGTCTGTGAAACATTTGGTGGGCGCCTGCTTCTGTAAAATTCTGCCCTTAGCTGAAGAATCCTTGTAGAAGAGAGAGCCCTTGATCATAAATCCCACATGCAATAACAGGTTCATAATGCATCCCAGTGACTACAGGTTGTATTTTTTTTCTCCCTGAGAAATAAAATTTTGCTTTCAATGGAGAAGGATGTTCCTTCACATCTAACATGTGCTAATGTTAAATCTCTTTCCTAAGAAGCCGACAGACTAAGCCTTTAATGTGCACTGACCAAGACATCTGGGCGATGTCTGCAGTGAAATGCGGGATTGATAGCTTGAGGGACTGAGAACACATAAGCCACAGTCTTGGCAGGCTGGATAGAGAGGGTTATTTTTCCCCTAAAAAATGAACATTTGACATGTCAAAAATGTTTTCTCATTGATCTACTGAGACAGAATCTGCAGGTTAGGGAGACAAGTTTACAGAAAATCTCCTTCATTTTGGAAGGAAAAGCAGAGACTAATTTCCTCCATTTAAAAAGCATTTACCCATTGGAGAGTGAGTTTAAGAATAAGATATTTGTGGGACAGGAATACGTTTCTTCGTAGCCCCTCACTCTTCCCTCTCACAGGTTTTCACGTTACCTGGGAAATAGGAATCACAGAACATAGAAAACATTGCCAAATGAGAGAATTAACGGCAGGATCTACATAGCGCAATATCATCCGCCCACATTTACTTTATTCTTAACGTCAGTCCTTTTCTCAGTCGTGCCGTGCAACAGAAGAGCTGGGACTTCCTGATTGTGATGTACCTCTTGGTACCTTACTGGTGAACTCTTTTCACGGTGATTGTTTATGATCTGCAAAGATGTCAGATTAGGTAAAAACAAAGCAAAACAAAAATTAAAAATTAATTTGATGTTGAATCATAATTGCTTTGAACTCTACCCATCATAGGTTCAAAGCCAATTTTTCCAAACTGATTTTTGGAACTATACTGAGGAGGGCAGGTGTCTTGTGTGTCTTTTTGACTCTTGTGAGCTTAGCACCTGACATCATATCTGGTACCCCATGGGCTCTCAAACTACTTGCTGGATGAATGAATGGCATAAAGGGCTGGACGTGGGCCCTGCATGGAGGGAAAAGGTTAATTTCCATATTTTGTAGGTGGCATCTTCTGAAACCTGCCTATTTCAGATTGGCCCTTTCAAAAGCAGAAACTTACATACAGTCCTTATAAACTTACCACTTGACAAAATAGGATAAAAATCACCACACTTTCATTCCAAAATAGAGACTAATCCTGCTGTCTTTCAAAAACTGAAACGAAGATTCTCAAGTAGAATGTGGCACAGTTATTTCTAGTAGCTTTTTTGTTTTTATCACTCTGTTTAACTAAAAAAAAACCAAAAACAAACCCATTGTCCTTGAGTTGATTCTGACTCATAGTGGCCTTATAGGATAAAGTAGAACTGCCCCATAGGGTTTCCAAGGAGCCCCTGGTGGATTCAAACTGAAAAGGTTAGCAGATGTAGCACTTAACCACTACGCCATGAGGGTTTCCATAAATAAGAGGTATTTATCCTGTCATAGGTTCAAGAGTTTGATGATGTTTTTACTGGTTTCCATAATGCTAGAGAGTCATCTCATATTTAGTTCAGGCCCATGTGGTCATTTGCAAAATGATGTCAGTGTACAAAAGGGCACAGACTCATATTTAGACTGCAAGATAAACAAAGTAATAACTCTTAATCAGGTGAGAGAGTGTTTTCTCTCTCATTAACATACTTTGTCAAACTTTGTTTCCAGAAATAGAATAACATGGGAGGCAGATGGATGTATTCCAGGACATGAGTCTCTCTTCAGTACTTCAAAAAGACTTCTTAGCTGCAATGCCTCTCCCTCTCCCTCTCTCTTTCTCTCTCCCTCTCCCTCTCCTCTTTCCCCTCTCTCTCTCCCCTCTCTCCCTCTCCCTCTCCTCCTCTTCCCCTTCAAGGAGACAGGCTTCTTTCTTTCCCTTTAAGATGAGGTAAATTGTGGTGTCTTGGCTTCAAAGGAGGGGGGACAGTTCTGTGTCCTTGAGCTGCATCCCCATTAAATGATGTGAAGCCCACAGGTCAAGACTGAGTGATGTGCCATATGCCTCCCAGCTACTGGGCCACAGAAGCTGGAATGTGACACAGCAGGATCATAAGCCTCTACCTCCTCCCCAGCTGCTGAGGCCACTGACCCAACAGGGAGAGAGCCAGAACTGTCTTCCAGCTTTTTCCCAGCCAAACTCTCTTCCCTAGACCCTCTGTTGGCTGTCAGACTCATGAAGCAAACCCAACACAGTGCGTATCATCTGGATTTTCACATTTCAACCATTCTTTCTTATGAGAGCTACTTATTTTTGGTCGGAATGTAAGTACATAGCTGCAGGGAACCCTTCTCAATGTGGTCCCCTGAAGTCCCCTTACTGGTCTTCGGGTTAGAGGTAGTACCCCACTTCCTCATTCCATAAAGGGTTTGTTGGGTACTCACAGGACTCATAGCAGCTTAGCTCTCTCCACAGATATCTGTTTATAGATATTGTCACCAAATCCTCTCACCAAAATTCTCTCTCCTTTCTGCCCTCGGTTCATATCTGTATCAGAATAAAGCAACCAAGAGATGTGGAGGGATTTCTGAGATTGTTTCTTTATAAATCTGCATGAGGGAAATCTATTCCAGTCACCTTGATATCAGATACGATTTTTTTTTTTTTGGCATCTCAGTTGAAATAGAGGCAAAAAAAAAGTCTTATTCTAATATCCCATTTCTTGAGGATTGAACAGATTCTGTAAGTGAAACTTAAATCTGAAGAGATCTCTGTAAACTAGAAAATTCTGTGCAAATGTCACTTACTAGTATGACTATTTTATGCTAATCTAATAATGGAGTCTTACTACAACTACTACCAAGTAATATTAAAAAACTCTTTGAATAGCACTTTCCAGTTTGAAAATGTACTTTCTGGAAACAATGCTTTAGATTCAAAGATTATTTGTGAGTGATCATCTTTGGTGGAGGGAGCAGTTAATTTTTTTTTTGACAGATTTTTTAAAATTGTACTTTACATGAAGGTTTATGGAACAAATAGTTTCTCATTAAACAGTCAGTACACATACTGTTTTATGACGTTGGTTAACAACCCCACGGCATGTCTACACTCTCCGTTCTCGACCTTGGAGGACTTTTTTTTTTTCGGTGAAAATATACATAGCCAAAGATAAACCATTTCAAAACTTTCTATATGTTCAATTCAGTGACATTGGTTACATTCTTCCAGTTGTGCTGCTATTCTCACTATCCTTTTCCAAATTTTTCCATCACCATTATCTTCAACTCACTGCCCCCTAGGCTTCCCATCAATCCTTTTGAGTTGCTGTTGTCAATTTTATCTCACATAGATAATTCTTTTTTTTTTTTTTTGTACTTTAGATGAAAGTTTACAGAACAAATAGTTTCTCATTAAACGGTTAGCACACATATTGACGTATGACAATGGTTAACAACCCCACGACATGTCAACAGTGTCCCTTCTCAACCTTGGGTTCCCTATCACCAGCTTTCCCGTCCCCTCCTGCCTTCTAGTGCTCGTCCCTGGCCTGCTGTGCCTCATTAGTCCTGTTTTGTTTTATGGGGCTGTCCAATCCCCGGCTGAACAGTGAACCTCGGAAGTGACTTCACCACTGAGCTAAAAGGGTGTCCGGGGGTCATGCTCTTGGGGTTTCTCCAGTCTCTGTCAAGCCAGTAAATCTGGTCTTTTTTCGTGAGTTAGAATTTTCTTCTACATCCTTCTCCGGCTCTGTCCAGGACCCTCTATTGTGATCCTGATCAGAGCAGTCAGTGGTGGTAGCTGGGCACCATCTAGCTGTAATGGACTCAGTCTGGTGGAGGCCTTGGTAGCTGTGGTCCGTTAGTCCTTTGGACTAATCTTTTCCTTGTATCCTGTTCTCTCCATTCTCCCTTGGGAGCAGCTCATTTTTAATCCAGTATCAGAGGCAGTGGTCAGTGGCACATTGTGTGTTAGTGATTATGTAATGAAAGGAGGAGACATCACCAATTCAAGTTGTGTGAGGGCAAATGATGACAGATAAGTAATTGTAAAACACTGTTGTAGTTTCCAAAACCAAAGAAAAATTCAGTCAGTATTTAATAACTAAAGAAGTAAGAGGAACGGAGAGAAGAAGGTATTCCATAGAAGGGATTACATAAAGTATACGTATGGTGTGTGTGTTTGTGTGTGCAGTGTGTGTGAGTATGTGTGTGTATGATGTGTGTGTGGTGTGTGCAAGAGTGTGCGTGGTGTGCAAGGGTGTATGTGTGGTGTGTGCAAGTGTGTATGAGTATGGTGTGTAGTGTGTGTGTAGTGCATATGTAGCGTGTAGTGTGTGTGATGTGGTATGTGTGTGGTGTGTGTTTGTTGCGTAGTGTGTGTGGTTTGTTGTGTGTGTGATGTGGTGTATGTGTGATGTGATGTGTGTGTGGGGTGTAGTGTGTTTATGTGTGTGGTGTGTAGTGTGTGTGTAGTGTATACGTGGTGTGTAGTGTGTGGTGTGTGTGTTGTGTGTAGTGTGTGTATGATATTTGTGTGATGTGTGTTGTGGTGTGTGTGATGTGTGTGTATGTGATGTGTGTGTGAGTGTGTATGGGTGTGATGTGGTTTGTGTGGTGTGTGTTTGGTGTGTATGTGTGTGTTTGAGTGTGTGTGTGTATGTGTGTGTTTATAGATGGGGAAAGGTGTCACTAGGGCATTAATTAGACAATGAATTAGCCTGGCGGAAAGTTGACAGATGAAAGGTCTTAACAGCCAATGTTAAGTTTAGATTTGATAAATAATCAATGTCGAGTTATTGGATTCTTTTAAAACATTTCTCATTACAAAAGTGAAAAATGAAAACATTGCAGAAATGTGCATATTAACAGGAACAATGTGTTCCACTGCCATCCTGGCTCAGTGATTGAAAACTTGTTCAATCTAGCCCCATCTTGGTCAGGAGCAAGGCTTCATCTTTACCCCCCAGTCACCCTCCCATGCTCACGTTTCTCTCTGATTTGAGACAGCTGATGAGTGTCTAGTCTTGTTGCGCTAGATAGTGGGGGTTTTCCACTGGATATGGCTGAGAGGCAGGTGTGGGACAGTGCTGTGGTGTCTTGGGTGGGGCAAATCAGTGTTACTCCAACGTGGACCATCAATGGGTGACAAACTACCCTTGGCAATGGGTGGTCCTCATCATCTGTCAAAGAGAAGGGTAACTCAGACATTCCCAGCTTCCTACAGCTGCCTGGAGCTCGCTCTTTTGTGAAGCCTCATGACTTCTCCTTGTCACCTGCTCCTGTCCCCGTGGTGCTTCCTCCATGTTTTCTCTCTAGCCCATGGGGTCTTTTTGCCTAGACTCGCCCAATATTAATTAAACCATTGCTCTGTTGATGTATTGCAGAATCTCTCTGCCCTAGATTTGGTGTCTTGTTTAGTTTTATCTTGAAAGCTGAGTATTTGCAACATCTGTCTTGTTCTGTCGTGTGTGACTCATGCCAGGGTGCCATAAAGAGTGTGGTAAGTGCAGTTAAGGAGAGAAATTTAACCCAAAACCCACTGCGGTCAAGTTGATTACGGCTCATAGCAATTCTATAGGACAGACCTATAGGGCTTCCAAGGCTGTAAGTCTTTACGGAAGCTGACTGCCACATCTTTCTCCCATGGAAAGGCTGGTGGTTTGACCGCTGACCTTTTGGTTGGCAGCCAAGCACTTTAACCCCTGTGCCACCAGGGCTCCTAGGCAGGGAAACATACTGATAAAATGGGAAATATCCTATATGTATAATTTAAAGTGGAAGCCCTTCCTAACACCATCCCCTAGAGAAAACCACTGTTTACATCTGCTGTCTAGTCTTCCTTTCTTTTGCATCATCCTAGACATATAAGCCCGGAAAGCAGGTGCTATTGAGTCAGTTTCGACTCATAGCGACCCTAAAGGACAGATTAGAATTGCCCAATGGGGTTTCCAAGAAGCAGCTGGTGGATTCGAACTGCCCACTTTTTGGTCAGCAGCCGAGCTCTTAACCGCTGTGCCACCAGGGCTCCAGACATATAAACACATGTGCAAACATTTCGTATAATTATGACTATATTATTTATAGAAATGGGATCTTACTAAATGTACTGTTCTACATTTTACACTTTTCACCTAACTATTTTGGACATCTTCGCACATTGTTAGCTATAGATGAAACTTAGAATCTCTAGGAGGGGGAGGAGAACAGTATTTTGGGGAAGCTGCTCAGGTAATCCTGAGAACTAATACTTCCCTACTTCCTAATTGATGCTATGTGACCCCTCTGTGCTCAATACCCTCACCCCAGTGCGTGCATGCCCATAGGTGCTGTGCTTGAATGCCATATCAACATGCCTTTTGTCACTTTCTTGATTTTAAAAGTGTCCTCTTGCATTTATTTATTTTCTTTCTGTTCTTTTTGCCAATTCAAAAACCACTGAGGATAGGGGGATGCCACAGCGATCATATGGATTTTATCAGTATGTTTCTCTCCCTTTTCTGTATCTTTCCTTTCCTATAGATAGAACCATACTGCACTTTGATCACCCTGAGGAAGGAGACACACTTCAAATGCCCAGCGAGTAAGGCCAAGGTCTACAGGAAGTGGGAGTGCTGGCTGCGCTGGGGAAAAGCCCAGGTAGAGATGGATGCCAGGGAGGCAGGCTCCACATGGAGTCTCAGGACCCAGCTGAAGCTCCTCCAATTCCTTTGAAAATATCATTCCTCTTCTTTCACTGATACTAGGTTTTTTCACAGGCTGTATTTGTGCCTCTGCCCAAGAGCATATCAGGAAAGATTGCCAATAGAACCAGAGCAGCCATCAGCCTTCGTCACTAACCCAATTGGTGGGCAGAGGAGCCGAGCTGCCACCTGGCTTCTCCCCCACCTACCTGCCCTGCAATTGCTTGTCTTCTTGCCTTTAATAATCAGGCTTATATTTCCAGGACGGAGGTAGTGCCTCTAAATCAGCACTACCTCCATTCTCACACAACATCTGTTATAATCATCATGGTCACTGTCACTGTTAGAATTTCAGTTTTTCCCTGAAACAAAGGGAGATACTTCAGCAAATTCCTCTCGAACTTCGATACTCGGTCACTGTCTGATCAATAAGGGAAATTGTTTGACAAGTCTGATGTTCATTTTTTAGAAGGAAAAAAACCCTTAAGGTGGGAGAGGCAAGATTTATTTATTTATTGGCTTTCACCGGGAGCTTTGTGAAAGGAGATTTTCGGAGTAATGAGTGGATGGCTCCTTTTTGCCTCCCAAACAATTTCTGTCTCCTAGACTCTTTTTTCTTACAGGTCAGTCTTAAGCTCAAATACCAAGGCTACTAACAAACGTTCCAAACCATGACACCAGCAATAACCAAGAAGAAAAAAAGAAGATTCCCAGATAGTGAACATTGTCTTTTTATTTTCTTAGAAATAACAGTGTTTCCGAAGGAGGTATTCTGGCGGAAACACTTGGATGGGGTTTCCCTTCAAGAGAAGGCTATTTCACCTGCTTTGCATTTTTTTCTGGTCAGTCTTTTATTTTGTGATTCTTCCTTTCCATTTTACTGATGAGGAATTTGAGGTACTGGTATGCTTGGTAAGTGGAATTTTAAATCTTTGTTCACCTGCTTATTAAGGGAAGGTCTCTATAAATCTCCAATTTCATATCCCTCCTAGACCCTAGACTAGAGGATATTGTAGACACCCATGAGAATTACAGCACAGAGGCAGGAAACCCACAGAGATTTGAGAGTGCCACCTCATAGGAGAAGTTTGGGCTGGCCCTACCCTCACCTGGTAGTTCCCTGTGCAAAGAACTCAGGGTTGATGTCCTTGGTAGACCATCTTCCTTCTGCTCTTAAGGTGCTGGGGATGCAGGACAACAAATCATGGTCAGGTAGGTCTTAACTGTGCGCTCCAATTAAGTCAGACTCACACAAGGAGTTTTTTTTCACCTCTAGAAGAAAAAAAATGTCCCTAGATGTTGCCAACGGTTTGCACACGACTACTGACCTAAAGGTTGGTGGTTTGAACAGTGCTGTGGAAGAAAGGCCTGGCAACCTGCTTCCATAAAGATTACAGCCAAGAAAATGCTATGGAGCAGTTCTACTCTGTAACACATGGGGTTGCCATGAGTCGGAATCAATTCAATGGCAATGAGAAAAGAGAAGGGAGTTTGGGCGGAATCTGTGAGCTGCTCAGAAGTCTATACTTCCAAGAATGTCTGGAGAAAGAGCCTTCTCTCTAGGGGCAGACCAATTCCAACTCTGAGACAGATACGTTGCAATGATTGCCTGAGAGCGTGACTACCTATTCAAAGTCTGAAAAACAAAGCCAGGGCTTCACAAGTAAAAAACTAACAGAAACTTTTTAGAAGTCAATGCATTAAGTGGAATTGAGCTGGTAGATGAAGCCCCAGCCAATCGGGGCCTGGGCTTTGGGCAACTTCATTTATCAGCTCTAAGTCTAGTTTTGTTCAGTGATAATCTGATAGCAGTTCCCGCATGCTGATTGGCCGGGGGTGGGGGGAGGTTCTCTTCTCATACAATGAGAAGATAATCAATCATGTTACTGGCTTTTGTCTTGGCGAAGGTGTATTTAGATTTCAGCCAGCTGGTTAGCTGCCTCAAGGCCACCTGCTTGACTGAAAAATAAAGAATCTGTCTCTCTTTGCAAGGAGAAGGAAGGAAATACTGACTTGTGCGATAATTTTAGGTGGATGATTAAATTTGGCCTCTTAGGCTCCAGCTGAAAATTCAATTCAGATGACTGGTTTTTCTTTTCATACACCGTTGAGCAATCCTGTGTACTGCCATGGCTAATATTCCTGATGCTGACTGTCCCTTCACTTTAACAAAGCACAGGATCCCCAGCCCGTTCTCCATTCCGTGTGCCTCCCGGCTGCGGGAACATAATGAGGAAATGCACGTCTTTCTGCTTAAGTTAAGGATACTACTCTTAAATTCGGGCATGCTCAGAGGCTTGCTCAAGTAACAGAATCACTCTGTAGGGGAAAGTCAGAACAGTGATAATTTCTCTGACAATAGTTTATAAAATATACCAGCTTCCTTCAGTGCATTTAAAATTTACAGTGCAATTGGTAATACATTTGACATCATTTGGCTGAGCCATCACAATGTCAGATGCCAAAGTACTCAGCAGGTCCAATGTGTTATGAACCAGCCAAAAAACCTGGAAGTCATTCTTGCCTCCTTTCTCTCTCTCATCCCCTCCCATCAAATCCATCAGTAAGTCCTGCTATTCTATTTCCAAAACATTTCTCCAAATTTTCCATTAATCACTACCTCCAATAATTATACCTTGGTAAAAGTCCCATCATCTCTCACCTGGACCACTGCTGTAGCCTCCTGTGGGGTCTCCCTGCTTCAAATTTTGACCTCCTACCACCCATTCTCCTCACAGCAGCTAGGGTCCTCTTTTTAAAAACCAATTAGACCACAAAGTTCTTTTTATTAAAACCTTCCAGCAGCTCCCCATAATAACTGGACTAAAATGAAGCTCTCTACCTTTGAATTATGGTGTTGGTGAAGAATATTGAATATTATCATGGACTGCCAGAAGAACAAACAAGTCTGTCTTGGAAGAAGTACAGCCAGAATGCTCATTAGAAGCAAGGATGGCGAGACTTTGTCTCATGTACTTTGGACATATTATCAGGAGGGTCCAGTCCCTGGAGAAGGACATCATGCTTGGTAGAGTAGAGGGTCAGTGAAAAAGAGGAAGAGCCTCGATGAGATGGATTGACACAATGGCTGCAACAATGGGCTCAAGCATAAGCACGATTGTGAGGATGGCACAGGACCAGGTAGTGTTTCGTTCTGTTGTACGTAAGGTCGCTATGAGTTGAAACTGACTTGACGGCACCTAACAACAACAGCAACACTTGAGTCTTCAGGTCCCTATGAGATCTAGCATCTGCCTACATTTCTGAGCTTCTGTCTCTTCCTCTCCTTCGCCTTGTTCTTGCCATTTCTTGAGAACTCAAGTAGGGCCTTTGGCATTGTGTGCAATGCTTTCCCCCTACCCAAGATCTTCACAGTGCTCTATCTTTTTCATTCAAGTTTCAGTTTAAATGTCAACTTCTCAGATAATATTTCTTGACTACCCAAACGAAAGTAGCCCCCTTCTGTATTATATTACCCTGTTTTATTGTCACGATAGGACTACTACCATATATTTTTTTTCTTGTTTATTTGTTTATTGCCTGTATCCCTTACTAGAATGTAAGCTCTTTAGAGTATAGACTTTCTCTGTTGTGGCCAGAACATCCCCAGTGCCTAGAATAGTGTGTTGTAAATAGTTTAGTACCAGTTGCTGTCGAGTCAGTTCCGACTCATGGGGACTCCATTGTGTCAGAACTGTGCTTTTTTTAATTTGAATCTACCATGGACTGCCAGAAGAATGAACAAATCTGTCTTGGAAGAAGTACAACCAAAACACTCTTTAGAAGTGAGGATGTTGAGGCTTCATCTCATATACTTTGGACATATTATCAGGAGGGTCCTGTCCCTGGAGAAGGACATCATGCTTGGTAGAGTAGAGGGTCAGTGAAAAAGAGGAAGACCCTCAATGAGATGGATTGACACAGTGGCTGCAACAATGGGTTTAAACATAACAATGATTGTGAGGATGGCACAGGACCGAGCAGTGTTTTGTTATGCTGTATACGGGGTTGCTATGAACTGAAACTGACTAGACAACACTTAGCAACAACAGAACTGTACCCTATAGGGTATTCAATGACTGATTTTTCAGAAATAGATTGTCAGGCCTTTCTTCTGGGGCACCTCTACCCTATCAGCAGCTGAACACATTAACCATTTGCCCCACCCAGCGACTTGTGCAAAGAGTAGATACCCAATAAATGGCTGTCTAGTGAATGAATGGGCAAACCTGGCAAGGAATAGACTTTTCCTGAGGGCTATAGGAACAGGGTAATTAGTGTGTGTCCCTGTCAGGAGTTAGAGGGAGAGGCTGAATGACTTCGTGCAGGTTTATTCTCCATCCAGATCCTGAGCTTCTAAGTTATCAGTTATTTCCTGATGCCTAATGTCTTTGGTGACATTAGAATGTACTCAACAATGACAACCTCTTATCTTGGGGAGGTAAGAGACTGACCTCATTCTCAGCTGATCTGATCAACTGAAAAGCAAAATGGGCCGTTAATTTTAGGATCCATTATATGTGACCTTTTTGTCTCTCGAAAGGTGAGGGGCCAATAGGAGAATTGAAGAAAGCTTGCTAGACAATGTCTCTTTAGGCACATTTAGAAATTCGTTGGCACTGGAGGCAGACGGTGTACTTACCCTGATTTGAGGTCTAGGTCTTATTTTTCCAGGAAGGGCTGGTGTCTGAGCTGTGTCCTCAGTGTCTAAAATATCTTACTCATGCATAAACAAAGGGCAGGCATGATTCAGACACGATGAATCCCTGAACCTCACAGACAGAAGAAAAATGTAGAGTCATGATACTTAAAACATTTCTCAGCCTTAGTTGTCAGGGCTGTTACCCACTTCAGCACATTTCTGAAATGAACACTGCTGAGGCTAGGTCAGTGACACCATAAAAAAGAATTTTGCAATTAAAAAAGCTTAAAGGGATCACTGGAAAGATGGCTTTTTTTTTTTTTTAAACCAAGTCACTGAAAGAAGTAAACTCAATATAAGTATTTCCTTACATCAGTTTTGTCCATCAGTCAAAGTGAAGGGATTCGGGGGGGAACAGCTACCATTTGATAAACTCTCTTGTTGCTTGCTGTCGAGTCTATTTCGACGCATGACGATCCCAAGTGTGCACAGTAGAACCGCTCCACAGAGTATTCGAGGCTGTGACCTTTTGGAGGCAGATTGCCAGGCCTCTCTTCCAAAGTGTCTCTGGGTGAGTTTGAACTGCCAACCTTTTGTCTAGAGTTGAGTGTCTAGTAGCTGAGCACCACTAGGGACAACTCAGCCTTTGCTTAGAAAGCCTCTCTCTTGAATGGAAGGCAATTAGGATTCATAATGAGAGATTATCCCATGAGAGTTTTAAATCAGAAGCTTGACTAGTTCCTTCAGATTATTGTCTGAAATTACCAGGAACACAAACACACACACACACACACACACACACACACACACACACAGCAAAAATGACCACGTAACTGGATGAGGGAAAGGTTAGAGAGTATTTGAGCTGGAAGATTGTAGAGTGTCCAACATGACCTCCTTCCTTTTGCCAACGAGGAAGCTGGTATCTGAAGGGTTAAATGGTATGACTAGTGTCACACAAATAGTTAATGGTTAAGCAAGGGCTAGAACCTGAGTGTGGTGACTCATAGTCTTTCTAGACAGAATGGAAAAATCAGAAAAATAATTTCTAATTTCTAATGCTTGCTATATTGTCTCTAAATTAGTGTCTTTCTGCTGTGAGGCATCATTGTGTGATGAAAGAGCTACGAGTCAGAATTTGAACACACCGTCTTCTATTCTTACCTGTCTGATTTTGGGCAGGTTACTTAGTCAGTCTGGGCCTCTGTTTCCTGATCTTTGGAAAGTACAAATGTAGAGGGTGGTGAGCTTTTGAGGCAATGTATAAAAAGGCTAGCACATAGTAAGCACTGGGTAAACGGTAGTGATTGTTATTGTATTAGAGGAAATACTGTCTACTGATTCAGAGTGTGGACATTGGAGTCAGACTGACAGACTTTGAGTCTTGCCTCCACCGCTTCCTGGTTCAGGGACCTTATTAGTTCGCTAAGCGTCAGGTCTTTCATCTTTAGGATGAGGATAACAAAAGAACCTACTTCATAGAGCTGTTGTGGGGATTTAATGATGTAGTTCATGTAATGTGTTTAATGGTGCATTGCAAATTAAAAAGTTTGATAAACATGGGCCATTATTATAATTGTTTTAAAATTTGCCATGGAGGATATAGATCAGGAGTCAGTAAACTTTTTCTATAAAGGGTCAAATAGTTAATATCTTAGGCTTTGCAAGCCATAAGGTCTCTGTTGCAACTGTTCAACTCTGCCGTTGTAGACGGAGAGCAGCTACAGACAATATGTAAATGAATGAGCATGGCTGTGTTCCAATAAAACTTTATTTACCAAAATAGACGGTGGACTGAACTTGGCCTGTGGGTTGTAGTTTACTGACCCCTCATATAGGACAACTAAGAACTCCTGCTCCATGGCTTCTGGAAGAAGGTATCATGTTGATATAGATAAAAAAGGTGAGTGTTTTCTTTCATAGGAAGAAGAATAAATAAGTCACTTTTAGGCACATGTTACCCTATCTTCAGACCTTGCTCATGGCAGAATTTACTTACAGCAGGATAAGAGTCTCTGACATCTGACTACATCTTGCTCTCTGCCACAAAGACAGCATCAAACAGGTTCCTAAAAGGCAAAGGACCTAAGACTCACCTTATAGTCAGACCCACAATACACCCAGTTTCTATGCTGTCCTTGAAATTAATTTCATGTTGCTAATGTGCAACATAAAAGATATTACTTGCAAATACTGTTATAGTTCTGATAGTAACACAATTTGCACAGTTTTCCTGATTACAAACACTAGGGGTTTACAAGTTTTCTTTTCCTGGTTTATGGACTATCAGGTGGGTATGCCCTTGCTTTTATTCATAAGACCTGTCATAAGGAGAAGGTCTTCAAAGACAAGGTGTTTTTGGCCTTTGACTCCGTATGGTGATCTTTCTCCTGTTGTTCATGAACCTAACGAGCAGAAGGTTGGGCGGGCCACTTCTGGGAATGATTAAAGGTGGTACTGTGCTCCAGAGTGGAGGTGTAATCTTATTCATCTTGTACCAGGGTACATCTTGCAGGCAAATAAAAGAGGAATTTAATCTTGGCCACTTTCACGTAGGGTATTGAGACAAGTTATTTCCTACTCACTGATCTCGGTTTCAGGGCTATGGGAAAGAAGTGTCTTAGGCAGCCCCAGAAATTAGACAGTGAACACTGATAAGTAAACACTCAGTTACTTTATACCGAGCATGGTGACCACCAACAATAATCCTAACGGTAGCAAGCTAATCCTTAGGATGAGGCTCCAAGACAGCGACGATACAGTGTTAAGTATTCCCCACAGAGCACATGTACAGAAAAAGCTATTTATGGGAAAAAGGAATCTGTGACCAATTTTCTCTGGTTCAAGCGGAGGGGCAGTTAAAAAGCACCAGCAGGTCTAGTAGAATAGAAAAATTATTTCTCATGTTTCTAACAGTAAATCGTCATACTGTTTCAGAACCTTCATAGACAGACATTGATAATTAACTTGCCCCAAATCTTCCTTAGCATAGGCGTTTGACTCTCTGAGGGGACATCAAATTTGTTATATTTAATCAGAGTTCTGAAGAGTTTAGTGGGATATTACCTTGCTAGTTATCAAATATGGAAATTTCTTATATTGTTTTAATTACATGAATACTTTTTCTATAGTTATTAAGATACACCTATTTTCTTGAACATGATTTTATTTTGTTTTATCCAGACAATAGAATGGATATGCCTTCAAAACGTACTTAATTTATACTCCATTTCTTCAGTGTGCTACTTTCCAATTTCTGAGGTAACATTTAATTATTTATTAAATTAGTTTTGTCTTAATGGATGATGACGGCCTAATGTAAAAGCTTTTCAGAGGTATTTATTTATTTTTTCACAGAGGATTCTGTGAGACATAGTACTTTAACCCAAAGGAATGAATCTTTACTGAAACACTTGGCGTGGTAGAGTGTTCTATGTGTAGTGGTGGTTGAGATGGTGGGGTTGGAGAGCAATATCTTGTTATGCCTCAAGTCCCCACACATGTAGCTCCATGCCCAGCTATGAAAAAAGCCAAGTGTCCCATAGAAACAGGTAGGACCAGACAAAGGAGAGGTGGATAGGGACAGACAAGGAGGAGGGTTCAGCCTTGGCGAGCTCAGAGAAAAGGGTTGCAAGAAGAGTTCCCTTAGTCATGTCAGATAGAGCCAAAAAGTCCAAAGTATTATCATCAGTATAGAATCAACTTGATTTGGCAAACAAGTTGGATTTGATGATCTTGACGAGTAATTTCTGTGATACGGTGGGCTCGAAATCTGTATTTCAAACGCTTAAGGAGAGAGTGTTTGATGAGGTAATGGAAATTAGGCCCTCAAAGAATGTATAAAAATAAAACAATATCTGGAGGCAATAGCAAAGCTGAGTCAGGAAAACATAACATAAGAAGAAATGATGCTCCTAGCCATCAAGTGAACTCTGCTGGTCTCATGGTAAGTAAGTGGAAGAGCGGGGGCTGGGTTTCACATCTGCTGATATCCAGTCTAGGGAGCATTTGCTAAGGAAGAGGAACATGGGCATATCTGATGACAGAAGGAAGGGACCAGTGGACACTAGGCTGATGATGCTGGAGAAGAAGTTGGTTTTTGAGAAAAAGAGAGACCTCTCTTTTATTTTAAGACTATGAGGGAAGATTAAAAGGTAGAAAGACAAGGGTGCACTTAGCCCAAGGCAGGTGGAGTAACACTGTTGGGTTATCATGCTCCTCTGGTTATCATGCTAAATAAAATCTCTCTCTCTCTCTCTCTCTCTCGATTGACACATGAACACTGACACACACACATTCTAAAACACATTAGTGAGTGACAGATACATATTTAATTCTTACTTGAACTGATTCCTCCCCCTTTCAAGGAGTTAATCTTAAAACGACTACCATGAATACCTATGTCAGGTAGGGAGAGAAAATTGTACCTATATTCATGTTTAAGTCTCTTTTAAGCTCAAGAGTTTTTAGGATTATTTTGATGCAATTCTTTGCCTATAAGATACAAATTATGATAAAGCTAGCTATATTTCACGGAGATATCAGATTACTATCCTTCCTTCCTCTCTCCCTCCTCCCCCTTTCTTTCTTTCTTTTTTACAAACTGATTTCTAAGCGTTGAATACATGCCAAGACTAGGATCTATAAAATAACCTTAATAATTTTACCAGAACTAACAATTATACGGGAGAATTTTTTCTCCCACTTGTGACAATGTATCTTGTTAAGTAGGATAATACAAATAATAAAAAAATCTACCAACTCTATTTTTGAGTAATGTTTAGGGGCTCAGTGGACAGCATACGCATTCTGTAAATTTTGCTCTGCTATTATTTTGGCTTAGAGGGTAGTGGTGGTTCAGTGACAGAATTCTCATCTTCCATGAGGGACACCCAGGTTGGATTCCCAGCCGATACACCTCATTTGCAGTCACCACCTATCTGTCAGTGGAGATTTGCGTGTTGCTCTGATGCTGAACAGGTTTCAGCAGAGCTTCTAGACTAAGACAGACTAGGAAGAAATGTCTGCTGATCAACTTCCAAAAAAAACAGCTAATGAAAACCCTATGGATTACAATGGTCCCATCCCATTGTGCATGGGGTCACTGTGTCTTGGGGGCCTACTTGATGGCAGCTAACAATAACCACAACATTATTTTAGGTTAGCCTGTTAGGAGATGCTAAAGCATAATAAAAGACCTGGAGTCCTTTAATTTCATGTTTCTTGTGATGACAAGTCTGCACGCCTGCTCCATCTGCTTCTTCCCTTCTGCAGTTTCCAGATGGAGGGCTAAAAGCTAAGAAGATACTCTTCTTGCGTTTGTCATTCCAGGATGAATGATAAATCCTAGAAATGAATCAGTGTTCATGTTTATGCCAAGTTCAAACATCCAGAAAGCTCACATTAGCAGAGTGTTTTTATTTCTAAAACGGAGTCCCTGGGTGGTACAAATGGTTAATGTACTCAGCTGCTAACTGAAAGGTTAGAGGTTCAAGTCCACGGGATGTGCCTTGGAAGAAAGGCTTGGCTATCTACTTCTGAAAAATCAGCCACTGAAAGGCCTATGAAGCACAATTTTACTTCTAACCTCTGGCACACATGGGGTTTCCATGAGTCAGAATCAACTTGATGGCAATTGGTTATTTCTAAAAGTGCTGGACAACTTTCATAATTACTGTCCAAACCTTAGAATAATCCTCAGGTGCCATCTGGATCCCTTTTTGTTCAGTTTTAGGATTTAGTTTATTACATCTGATTTTCTAATTTGCTGAAAACTGATACAGTGTGGTTTATTAAGCCTTAACGAACATTTGCTTAGCAGGGGTTGTGACTTCCTAGCCATTTAGCATGAATGGGGTTTACTGGGCACAGGCAGAGAATGGAAAATTCTGCCCTGTTCCTGTTCCTGCAGAGGTGATGGGGATGTTGAGGGATGTTGAGATACTTCTTTAAAGTAAAGCCTTTAGTTGTGAAAGGAGAAAGGAATTGCCTTCCCTACCTCGCCTAATTACCTGAGTTCAATCACAAAAGGAAGTGGCACCCACCTATGGGTTAATTTCTAAAGCTGACTGCTCCTTGTGAAGCTGACAGCAGAGCAAAGCTGCTTCCCTGGTGTAATTATCCACTGAGAGCTGGGATGGGAGTCGAACCTTGGCAGGAGCTCTTGCCTTACCTGCCTGAATAGTTAGGCTGGAACTCGCCTTGGTTTTAATCCCAAACACAGCTCTCTCTCCTGTTGTTATTTTTCTCCTTCACCTCTGGACACTCTGGCATATTCACTTGAAACATCGTCACAGGAGAACTCAGCTTTGACAGAAACCTCTCTGACATTTTTTTTTTCCTGTTCTGGCTTGCACTTGAATAATTCTCCATCAACAGCAACATCTGATTGAGTTGGCATCACAAACCCTTTTGTATGCTATTTTTTTTTTCCTTCAAGAAATATTAAAGTCTGAATAAAATTGGAATAGCTGCCTGGTAATGATCTCATTATATATAAATACAGAAGTGCTCGCAGGGGAGATAATGACTGTAAGACTCAGGTATGCGGTGAATACCTATTATATCTTCCAAGGAGTCAGCCCACATTCAACACAGCTCCACAACAACCCTTTCAGCTGAAGCTTCAAGTCGCAGAGAACGCATGGCTGATTGAAGCTGGGAATAAGGTTTTTTTTTCTTTCCCCCTTCATGACATACGTTAGAAGATGAAAGGAACCTGGGCTGTGTGTATACTCTTCATTTGGGAGTTGTCGCATGTTCTGATTGATCAGAAAGACAAAAACGGCAGAAGGAGAGACATTTGGTGCCGGCTGAAAACCATATTCATTCTCAATGTGAAGTTTCCTGGTTGGGTGAGGATAATTGTGATGAGGCAGTTCTGGGTATAGATGCCACTAAAAGATTTTTAAAAATAACAGGACCCCCACCCAGTTTGAGTTCTTATGTAGCAAAAGAACAAACACAGATGGTGGCAGTAGGGGTGGGGGGCCGGGGTGGAAGAGGCCCTCCTAATGTGGGCGTTTACTGGTTATTAGCCCCAGTAATCTCTTCTGGCTGCCAAGGAGTAAGCAGATGAGTTTCGCACATCACAGAGGACCACATATAGGGTTTGATACCCAATATGGGCTAAGCAACTCTAGAAAAATTTTTTACGTCCTGTGATTAACATCAAAAAAAGAACTGGGTAGGGGAGAGGGTAGACTAGATTGCTCTAGATGTCCCTGTTAGGTGCTAAAGGGGCATTCATATAAATGGGGATTGCCATCTGCGATCTGAAACCAGAAAGAGAGGTCGGTGGAAGAGCGCTTGGCTATTCTCTTTGCATGGGATTGTAAGACCTTTTTTTCCTTCCAATTTCCCTATTAGGCATGATCAAAATACAAAATAACATTATAAGTGTAATTTGTTGGCAAAGTAACAGGCTGGATGGCAAAAATATTTTGCCGGTATCTGAAGTCTCTTATGCAATGTACGTGGTATGCTGTTGAGCAAGGACAATAAATTCCCATTGACTGAGAAAGTTATGGCTATTAGAGCTGAAGAATGAAGGGTGTGGCCTGTGTGGACTGAGGGGAGCTATTGGTATCGGGTGGGACTATCCCTATTTTGGGAAGAATTAGGATAGATGTACTTGACCGCAGTTGGATTTACACTATATATGCTTTGTTTGACACATTGCTAAGATGTTCCTTTCCATAGTTTACTATGTACTGACATTTGTAATGCCTTAGCTCCCAGGAAAGAGTCTTCTTTCTTTCCTTCCGGTATTGGTGAGAACATTTCCCCCATTTGTGCTTTGACTTTCCAGGGTGATGGCAATTAAGTGTGAATTAAATTGTTTGCAGATATTGAGTGTTGGGACCCCAGCTTCTTGTATTTCTCCCCACTGCCTGTAGAGAGATTTAAGAGAAATCCCCAGTAATTACATGTCTTCCAATACTTAGATTTATCTGAGAATGCCTCCATTTTTATGATAATAATAAACTACTGCTTTTTGAGTGTTTGCCAAGTGCCAGTCAGTGGACTACATGCCTTATACACTATCTCCTTTGATCCTCACAACTCTGTGAGTGGCTACTATTATTGCTCTTTTGTAGATGGTACCTCAGATAGTGGCTTGAAGTCCATGCAAGAAGCTTTGGTTTGTGGCTACAAGTATTTGGAGACTGTGGAGAGAGAGGAGGAAATGGTTTACATAGAGGAGATGTGTCTGACTGAATCCCTTATTTCTTCAGTCCTGCATTCATTTAACAAGTTTTGATGGTGATTTCAGTATTCAGCTTCCATTGTTTGGGATACCACATGAGAAATATGAGGCACAATCCCTGCCTGTGAGGTACCTATAATCTAGTATGTGGACAAGATATGAAAACACCAACATGTGGTGCTAAAGTTCTCTTTTAACACTAGGTGACTGGACTAGATCGGATGTCAGCAAACTTATTTTTGTAAATAGCCAGGTAGTAAACATTTTGGGGCTTGTGGGTCATACAGTATATTCCTCCTCCCCCTCAATGATACTACTACTGCTTCTATTACTGTTACTACTACTACTACTAACTACTCACCTTGGCCATTGCACTGTGAAAGCAGTCGAGATATATGTAGCAAATGGGGATGGCTGTGTTCCAATAAAACTTTATCTACAAAAACATTTCTAAATAGGAATCAGGTGGGCCAGATTTGGCCCATGGGCTGTAGTTTGCCGATCCCTGGACTAGATGATGACTGTGGGTCGTTTCTGGCTAGAAAATGCTGTGATTTCTCCACATTCTCCATTGATTTCAGCTTTGGCATATGGCCACATTTCTTTAGTTTTTCTCTTCTTGAGGAGGAGTATATAAAAAATGGCAATAGAAATGATCCTGGAGAGGCACCAGGAGGGATTCCGGCAATGTTCTGATTGAAAACGCAATGGGAGGAAGCCATTAAAAAAGGGGGGGAGAAAGGTCCCATTAATCAGAGATGGGCACTGCTGTTTTAGCTGAAGATCTGGCTATTACCTCAGCAGGAAGACAAGGAAGACAAGATGCGGTAGGCTAGAAAGATGGAATTTCCTAGAGGCAGAATGCTAAAAATTCTTTATTATAAGTTCTAGAATCCAAGGCATAGTCAATAATGAAATTTTGTTTGTATCAATAAGCACATGCCATAGCTTTGGTTTTTGGAGAATTAAATATACATATATATCCATTTGAAACTCCCTCATATACAATTTCCAGATATTTGAACGACTAGATTTTCTAAGGCATTAGAACAAGTGCACAATCTTAGGACTTTTCCTGCAAGTGACAGAAAAACCCTACTTAAACAGACTTAAAAAAGAAATATATGGGCTTGGACTACAGAACAGTCCAGGGGAACGCTGGCTTTAGCTGAGAGAGGGGAGAGTTCAATTCAGACGTGAGACGAGGCCATTGGTGCTTAGTTTCTTTGTCTCTTTTATTTTTACCTTCTGTGTATCAGTTTCATCTTCAGACTGACTCCCCCCTGGCTAGCAGGATGTCATCTCAAGACCCTCTTTCTTATGGGATCAAATACAGGGAAGGAGCAGGAGCTTCTTTTTTTTCAAAAGCCCTAGCATAGTCTCCTCACATCTCATTGGCTCTGATTGGGCACCATTCCTAAACCAGTCTCTGTGCCTCTATATAGTCAGTTAGGGCCCACTATATGCCCTGGTGGTGCAGTGGTTAAGAGCTCAGCTGCTAATCAAAAGGTCAGTAGTTCGAATCCACCAGTAGCTCCTTGGAAACCCGATGGGGCAGTTCTACTCTGTCCCATAGGGTTGCTATAAGTTGGGATAGACTTGACGGCATCGGATTTGGTTAGGATTTTATATGGCTAAGGGAGTCCCCGGGTAATGCAAATGGCTAACACTCTTGGCTGCTAACTGATTGGATATTTATGTCCACCCAGAAGTGGTTTGAAAAAAAGGCCCTGGTGATCTGCTTCTGAAAAATAAGCCACTGAAAACTCTGTGGAGCACAGTTCTACTCTGATGCACGTGGGATCGCCCTGAGTCCAAGTTGACTCGACAGCAACTGGTTTTATATGGGTAAGATGGTGGAGGGGAGGCTCCCCAAAGGAAGTTTGGACTACATTTACCACAAAGAGGTGGATCGTTGTTGAGCAACTAACAGCAGATGTGCAGTAGGATGATACTTTATAATTTTCAAAGCACTTTTATGGAAACTGTCTCATTTGATTTTATAACAATTTAATGGAAATATATTTCTTAGCTGTTATTATTTACTTCAGACGAGAACACTAAGGCTCAAACGAGATAACTTGTTCAAACTCACATAGTTGGTGAATGAGATTGCATTTTTTCTTTCTCTCTGAGTGATATGATGTCTGATCACTATACAACAGAACTGTGACTTCTGTTTTGTACCAGATGTCTACTAATGCCATCTAAAATAGAGTGAGCATTTTGGGCAGCCCCTTTACACTGTGACTTATACTGATTTTGTAGCAAAGTAAGAGTCCTACTGATTTTACACATGATTGCTGGTAAAACAAGGTACCTAAAATGGCCTTTGGAACCTAAGCTCAGGACTACATTTATTCCTGTGTTATCTCATTATATTAAATTTATCCCTGTGTTATCTCACTATATTAAATTTATCCCATTGCTCTGGCATGGCAAGAATTTTTTTTTTTTTTTTTTTAGTTTTATTGTGCTTTAGATGGAAGTTTACAGCAGAAATTAGTTTCTCATTCAAAAATTTATACACAAATTGTTCTGTGACATTGGTTGCAATCCCTGCATTGTGTCAACACTCTTCCTCTTTCCCATTACACCCCGGGTTCTCCCTGTCCATTGGTCCAGTTTTCCCTTCCTGCCTTCTCGTCTTTCCTTTTGGGCAGGTGTTGCCCGTTTGGTGTTGTATACTTCGCTGAACTAAGAAGCAAGTTCCTCACATGGGCTATTGTTTGTTTTATAAGCCTGACTAATCTTTGGCTGAAAGATGGACTTCAGGAGTGGCTTCAGTTCTGAGTTAGCAGGGTATCTGGGGGCCATAGTCTCAGGAGTTTCTCCAGTCTGTGTCAGGCCAGTAAGTTCAGTCTTTTTTTTTTTTTTTTGAATTTGAATTTTGTTCTACATTTTTCTCCTGCTCTGTCCGGGACCCTCTATTGTGATCTCTGTCAGAGCAGTTGGTGGTGGTAGCTGGGCACCATCTAGTTCTTCTGGGCTCAGGCTGGTGGAAGCTGTGGCTCATGTGGTCTATTAGTCCTTTGGACTAATATTTTCCTTGTGTCTTTGGTTTTCTTCATTCATCTTTGCTCCGGTTGGGATGGGACCAATAGGTACATCTTAGATGGCTGCTCTCAAACTTTTAAGACCCCAGAGGCTAATCAGCAAAGTAGCATGTAGAACATTTTCTTTATGAACTATGTTATGCCAATTGACCTTCCCTGAGACCATGGTTCCAGGCCCTCAGCCCCAGTAACTCTGTCCCTCGTGGTGTTTGGATGTGTACAGGAAGCTTCTATGACTTTGCCTTGGTCAAGTTGTGGTGACTTCCCCTATATCGTATGTTGTCTTTCCCTTCACCAAAGTTGACATTTGTCTACTATCTAGTCAGTGATTTCCCCTCCACCTCTTCCCTTTCCTCATAACTATCAAAGATTGTTTTGTTCTGTGTGTAAACCTTTTCTTGGGTTTTTATAATAGTAGTTTCATACAATATTTGTCCTTTTGTGATTGACTTATTGCACTCAACATTATGCCCTCCAGATTCATCCGTGTTGTGAGATGTTTTGTGCATTCATCATTGTTATATTCCATTGTGTGTATGTACCATAATTTGTTTATCCATTCATCTATTGATGGATGCTAAGGTTGTTTACAACTTTTTGCTATTGTGAGTAATGCTACAATGAACATGGGTGTGCATGTGTCTATTCATTTGATGGCTCTTATTTGTCTAGGATATATTCCTAGGAGTGGGATTGCTGGATCATATGGTATTTCTATTTCTAGCTTTTTAAAGAGGCGCCGTATCCTTTTCCATAGTGGTTTCACCTTCCCAACAGCAGTACATAAAAGTTTCAATCTCCCTGCAACCTCTCCAACATTTGTTATTTTGTTTTTTTGATTTGTGCCAGTAATGTTGGGGTGAGATGGTATCTCATTGTAGTTTTGATTTGAATTTCTCTAATGGCTAATGATCACGAGCATTTCCTCTTGTGTCTGTTAGCTGCCTGAATATCTTCTTTGGTGAAGTGTCTGTTCATATCCTTTGCCCATTTTTTAATTGGATTATTTGTCTTTTTATTATTGAGGTGTTGAAGTATTCTATAGATTTTAGAGATTAGACTTTTGTTGTATATGGCGTAGCCAAAAATTTTTTCCTAGTCTGTGGGTTCTCTTTTTACTCTTTTGGTGAAGTTTTTTGATGAGCGTAAGTGTTTAATTTCCAGGAGCTCCCAGTTATCTAACTTATCTTTTGGTGTTTGTGCATTGTTAGTTATGGTTTGTATTGAATTTATGCCATCTATTAGGGTCCCTACCATTGTTCCTAATTTTTCTTCCATGATCTTTGTTGTTTTAGGTTTTATATGTAGTTCTTTGATTCATTTTAAGTTAGTTTTTGTATATGGTGTGAGGTAAGTGTCCTGTTTCATTTTTTTACAGAGGGACATCCAGTTTTGCCAGCACCATTTGTTAAAAAGACTGTCTTTTCCCCATTTAATGGATTTTGGTCTTTTGACAAAGATCCACTGATGGATTTACACCTGGATTCTCAGTTCTGTTCCATTGGTCTATATGTCTGTCATTGTACAAGTACCAGACTGTTTTGACTACAGTGGCTGTATAGTAGGTTCTGACGTCAGGCAGTGTGAGCCCTCTACTTTGTTCTTTTTCTTCAGTAATGCTTTGCGTATCTGGGGCCTCTTTCCTTTTTATATAAAGTTGGTGATTAGTTTTTCTATCTTGTTAAAGAATGCTGTTGGTATTTGGATCGGGATTGCATTATATCTGTAGATCGCTTTGGGTAGAATTGACATTTTCACAGTGTTGAGCCTTCCTATTCATGAGAATGGTATGTTTTTCCTTTATGTAGACCTCTTTTGGTTTTTTGCAATGGTGTTTTGTAGTTTTCTTTGTATAGGTATTTTACATCCTTGCTTAGATTTATTGCTAAGTATTTTATCTTTTCATTGTTGTTGTTAGGTGCCATTGATTAGGTTCCAACTTACAGTGACCCTATGTATAACAGAACAAAACACTGCCCAGTCCTGTGCCATCCTCACGATCATTGTTATGCTTGAGCCCATTGTTGCAGCCACTGTGTCAGTTCACGGTTTGAGGGTCTGCCTCTTTTTCAATGACCATCTACTTTACCAAGCAAGATGTCATTCTCCAGGGACTGATCCCTCCTGATAACCTGTCCAATGTACATCAGACAAAGTCTCTCCATTCTTGATTCTAAGGATCGTTCTGACTGTACTTCTTGTAGGACAGATTTGTTCATTCTTCTGTCAGTTCATGGTATATTCAATATTTTTCACTAACACCGTAATTCAAAGGTGTAAATCTTCTTCGGTCTTCTTTATTCATTGTCCAGCTTTTGCATGCATACAAGGCTATTGCAAATTCCTTGGGTTGGGACCAGAGCACCTTAGTCCTCCAGGTGACAGCTTTGTTTTTTTAACACTTTCAAGAGGTCTTTTGCAGCAGATATGCCCAATACATCTTTTGATTTCTTGACTGCTGCTTCTGTGGGCGTTGATTGTGGAACCAATTAAAATGAAATCCTTGACAACTTCAATATTTTCTCCTCTATCATGATGTTGCTTACTGTTTCATGTCTTAGTTATCTAGTGCTGCTATAACAGAAGTACTACAACTGGATAACTTTAACAAAGAGAAATTTATTCTCTCACAGTCTAGGAAGCTAGAAGTCTGAGTTCAGGGTTCCAGCTCCAGGGCAAAGCTTTCTCTCTCTGTTGGCTCTGGGGGAAGACCCTTGTCATTAATCTTCCCCTGGTCTAGAAGCTTCTCAACACAGGGACCCCAGATGCAAAGGATAAGCTTCCCTCCTCATTCTTCATTCTTGGTGGTGTAAGGCCCCCTGTTTCTCTGCTCAATTCTTTCTTTTATATCTCAAAAAAGATTGACTCAAGATACAACCTAATTTTCTTAGTTATCTAGTGCTGCTCTAGCAGAAATACCACAATTGGATGGCTTTAACAAAAAGAGAAATCTATTTTTCTCACAGTCTAGTAGGCTAGAAGTCCAAATTCAGGGCATCAGCCCCAGGGGAAGGCTTTCTCTGTCAGCTCTGGAGGAAGGTCCTTGTTATCAGTCTTCCCTTGGTCTGGAAGCATCTCAGAGCAGGAACCTCAGTTCCAAAGGATGTGCTCTGTTCCCAGCACTGCTATCTTGGTGGTATGAGGTCCCCCATTGTCTGCTTGCTTCCCTCCTTTTATCTCTTGTAAGATAAAAGGTGGTGCAGGCCACACCCTAGGGAAACTTCCTTTACATTGGATCAGGGATGTGACCTTAGTAAGGGTGTTATACAATCCCACCCTAATCCTCTTTAACATAAAATTACAATCACAAAATGGAGGACAACCACACAATACTGGGAATCATGGCCTACCCAAATTTATACATACATTTTTTTGGGGGACATAATTCAATCCATGACACTAATCTTGTGGATTGAGTCCTGCCTCATTAACTTAACTGCCTCTAATCTTACCTCAGTAAATAACATCATAGAGGTAGGATTTACAACACATAGGAAAATCACATCAGATGATAAAATGATGGACAATCACACAATACTGGGAACCATGGCCTAGCCAAGTTGACACACATTTTGGGGGGGAACACAATTCAATCCATAACAGTCCAGTTGTGAGGATTTTTGTTTTCTTTATGTCGAGGTGCAATCTGTACTGAAGGCTGTAGTCTTTGATCTTCATCAGTAAGTGCTTCAAGTCTTCTTTACTTTCAGCAAGAAAGTTTGTGTAATGTGCATGTTGAAGGTTGTTAATGAATCTTTCTCCAATCCTGATGCCGAATTCTTCTTTATATAGTCCAGTATCTCGAATTATTTGCTTAGCATGCAGATTGAGTAAGTATGGTGAAAGGATACAACCCTGACACACACCTTTCCTGACTTTAAACCACGCAGTATCCCCTTGTTCTGTTTGAACCACTTCCTCTTGGTCTGTGTGCAGGTTCCTCATGAGCACAATTAAGTATTCTGCCATTCCCATTCTTCACAATGTTATCCATAATTTGTTATGATCCACCCAGTTGAATGCCTTTACATAGTCAATAAAATACAGGTAAACATCTTTCTGGTATTCTCTGCTTTCAGCCAAGATCCATCTGACATCAGCAATGAAATCCCTTGTTCCACATCCTCTTCTGAATCTGGCTTGAATTTATAGCAGTTCCCTATCAATGTACTGCTGCAACTGCTTTTGAATGCTCTTTAGCAAAATTTTACTTGTGTGTGATATTAATGATATCATTTGTTAATTTCTGCATTCTGTTGGATCACCTTTCTTTGGAATGCGCACAAATACGAATCTCTTCCAGTTGGTTGGCCAGGTAGCTGTCTTCCAAATTTCTTGGCATAGAGGAGTGAGCGTTTCCAGCACTGCATCTGTTTGTTGAAACATCTCAATTGGTATTCTGTTCTGGAGCCTTGTTTTTTGCCAATGTCTTTCATATGCAACCTCCTGAAATGGTTGAACATCGGCCAATTCTTTTTGGTACAGTGATTCTGTGTATTCTTTTCATCTTCTTTTGATGCTTCTTGTGTCTTTCAATATTTTTCCCATAGAATCCTTCAATATTGCATCTCGAGGCTGGAATTTTTTCTTCAGTTCTTCCGGCTTGAGAAATGCTGAGTGTGTTCTTCCCTTTTCGTTTTCTAACTCTTGGTCTTTGCACATTTCATTACAGTACTTTACTTTGCCTTCTGGAGCCACCCTTTGAAATCTTCTGTTCAGCTCTTTTATTTCATCATTTCTGCCTTTCACTTTAGCTACTCTATGTTCAAGAGCAAGTTTCAGAGTCTCTTCTGACATCCATTTTGGTCTTTTCTTTCATTTTTGTCTTTTTAATGACCTTTTTCTTTCTTCGTGTATGATGTTCTTGATGTCATTCTACAACTCATCTGGTCTCCAGTCATTAGTGTTCAATGCATCAAATCTATTCTTGAGATGGTCTCTAAATTCAGGTGGGATATACTCAAGGTCATATTTTTGGCTTTTGTGGACTTGTGCTAATTTTCTTCAGCTTCAACTTGAACCTGCATATGTGCAATTGATGGTCTATTCTGCAGTTGGCCACTGACCTTGTTCTGACTGATGATATTGAGCTTCTCCATTATCTCTTTCCACAGATATAGTTGATTTGATTCCTGTATATTCCATCTGACGAGGTCCATGTGTATAGTTGCTGTTTATGTTGTTGAAAAAAGGTGTTTGCAATGAAGAAATGGTTGGTCTTGCAAAATTCTATAATGTGATCTCTGGCGTATTTTTTATTACCAAGGCCATATTTTCCAACTGCTAATCATTCTTCTTTGTTTCTAACTTTTGCATTCCAATCACCAGTAGTTATCAATGCATCTTGATTGCATTTTTGATCAATTTCAGACTGCAGAAATTGGTAAAAATATTACAGTTTCTTCATCTTTGGCCTTAGTGGTTAGTGGGTAAATTTGAACAATAGTTGTATTAACTGGGTTTCCTTGTAGGCGTATGGACATTATCCTATCACTGACAGTGTTGTACTTCAGGATAAATCTTGAAATGTTCTTTTTGATGATGAATGTGGTGTCATTCCTTTTCAATTTTTCATTCCCAGCATAGTAGACCATATGATTGTCCAATTCAGAATGGCCAATACCAATCCATTTTGGCTCACTAGTGCCTAGGACATTGATCTTTATGTGTTCCGTTTCATTTTTGACGACTTCCAATTTTCCTAAATTCATACTTCATACATTCCACATCCTGATTATTAATGGATGTTTGCAGCTGTTTCTCTTCATTTTGAGTCATGCCACATCAGCAAATGAAGGTCCCAAAAGCTTTGCTCCATCCACGTCATTAAGGTTGACTCTTCTTTGAGGATGCAGCTCTTCCCTAGTTGTAATTTGAGTTCCTTCCAAACTGAGGGGCTGATCTTTTAGCAGTGTATCAGACAATGTTCCACTGCTATTCATAAGGTTTTCACTGGCCAGTTTTTTCAGAAGTAGACTGCTAGGTCATTCTTCCTTAGTCTGGAAGCTCTGCTGAAACTTGTCCACTATGGGTGAACCTGCTGGTTTTTGAATTACTGGTGGCATAGCTTCCAGCATCACAGCAACACGTAAGTCACCACAGTATGACAAACTGATAGATGAGTGGTGGTTTATTTTTTTTTAGGGGCTATTATAAATGGTATTGTTTTCTTGATTTCCTTTTCAAAGTTCTCTTTGTTGTTGTATAGGAATGCAACTGATTTTTTATATTGATCTTGTATCCTGTTACCCTTCTGAAACCTTCTATTAGTTCTAGTAGTTTTCTTATAGAATCTTTGGTGTTGGCAAGAACTTTTCAAATCATGTATAATCCAAAAATCTCTCCCAGCTTTGTATGGTATTCAAGTTTAACAAATATGCCCTTTTCATCTTCTTCTAAGTAATTGCTAAAAAGATTGAACAATCAGGTATACATAATATTGATTAATTATTGATTTTAAACTGAAATGAGGTCTCAAGGGATATGTCACAGGGCTCTGTCTTTGGTTTTGTTCAACATTTTTATAACTGATTTGGATATAGGCTAAATTGCTGTATTAAAAATGTGAACCACTTCACAGATGACTATGTCTTCTCATTTGACCTCTTGTCTCATATTTCTAATATAAGCAACATTTTGATTGAAGACGTCACCTTCTGAAAAGGAGAGCCAACTTATACTGGTAACTATCATTTTGTTAAACTCCCATATCACTTATCATGGATAGAGTCAGGAAAATTGTTAATGTTAAATTTATGTAATGAAAAGAACAAGGAAATCAAAATGGTGACCAAGCATCATGCTCTTTGAAGAATTGGTAATAAAGTAGACAACACATATTCCTTTAATGACTTAATTTTATTTTTTAGATTAGAAAATCAAAATTCTGTGACTCAAATGGAAGTGGTACAAGGATTTGGCCAGCAATATTAGCTAGAACTTTGGATTTCAAGACTTTTCTTAAAGATTCTCTGGGAGGAGGGTGGTCAGGGTGTATTTGAGTAATTGGATGGGAGGAATGGCAGTATGGCTGGTAAACAAAGATACCCCCATCATAGAGCTTTGATTTGGGTTTAGTTCAAATAACTGCAAAGGAAGGTGAGGGCTTTTTGTTATTATTAGAGGATGGCATAGTTTAAACAAGATTGAGAAACAGCACTGTTGAAGTTAATTTCTCAAAAAAGACTCACTTTTAGGATTGGTTTCAGCCATGAGAAGGGAGGCATGCTTCTTTAGATCCTTTTTGGGATGCCATGGAGCCCTGGTGGCGCAGTGATTAAGAGTTCAGGCTGCTAACCAAAAGGTTAGCAGTTTGAATCCACCAGCTGCTCCTTGAAAACCCTATGGGGCAGTTGTACTCTGTTCTGTAGGGTCGCTATGAGTTGGAATCAACTTGATGGCAATGGGTTTGGTTTTTTTGGTTTTGGGAGGCTGCAGATAGAGTCAGGAAAATTGTGAATGTTAAATTTATGCAATGAAAAGAACAAGGAAATCACAATGGTGACCAAGCGTCATGCTCTTTGAAGGAGGGGGCTGGTGTTGGTTTCTCTCTGAGACCACTCCCTGCTGACGAAAACCTTTGAAGCTACTTGTTTTCTGTTGAAGGTTGTATTAATTTCCTTGTTGTTGTTAGTTTCTGTTGAGTTGGTTCTGACTCATGGCGACCTTATGTATAGCAGAACAAAACATTGCCCAGTCCTGCGCCATCTTCATGATCATTAGTATGTTAGTTTCCTAGAGCTGCCATAATTACATACCATGAACTGGGTGGCTTATAAGATCAGAAATTCTTTGCGTCATAGTTCCGGAGGCTAGTAGTCCAAATCAGCATGTTGGCTTGACCTTTTTCCCTCTGAAGTCTCTAGAGGAAAATCCTTTCTTGTCTCTCCCAGCTTCAGGTAGTCTCAGTACTTCCTTGACATGTAAATGCACCTTCACGTAGCCATCCTTCCTCTTTCTGTTTCTCTGACTTTTATAAGGACACTATTCAGTTTGTATAAGGACTCAGTCTACTGCAGTACGATGTCACATTAACTTCAGCGATAACATCTTCAAAGGCCCTATTTCCAAACAAGGACACATTCACAGGTACCAGGGGTTATGACTTCAATGTATCTTTTTGGGGGACATAATTCAACCCCTAACACAGCTGGCCATCTTCTCTCCCAAGATCCCCTGAGCATAATTATTCCTGGGCTCTGTTTTACTTCTCTCATCTCCACTCCCTCTTCCCCATCCTTAGATCTTGTAGAAATGCCAACACTATTTAGGTATTTCATAGAGAAATTTTGCTTTCAAATTGTAATGAATATGTTTCAGAGAAAATGAATGAAAGCTGTTTTTTCTTCCCTTTGCCATTAAGTGATTAACCATGCAGTTTGGGAAACACTGTTTCTATTTAAAAGGAGAAATATTTAGAGAGCAAACTTCCTTCATCTCTTGCCAACTACACTCAGAAAACAAGAAAAAACAGCTCATTCTCTCGTTCGGTGCTATGACCCGCCCCTCCTCCCCCAGTAAGTCCCCTGGGCCCCCCTTTGTGACACTCCTTCCTTAGCTACAAGAACAGGTTATCACGGTAATAATAAGTGAGAAAATGTTCTAGCCTTGTTTTAAGCCTCAGCCACACTGCACTGCTTAAAAGAGGTTAAATGCCTATGTGAACCTGTGTTTCTCACCCCAGCCATGCAGCCCTAAGCCAGGCTGATCCGGCCTTGCTGTGCCCCTCTCTGTAAGAGACGTGGTGGTGCAGGATGATTGAAACAGCCCCAGCCTCCCCAGCAGCTGCTGACTTGCGCTAGGAAATTCAATCCTCTCAAGGTAATTCCTTAGCTTATAAAAAACTTCTCAGCAACGAATTCTGAATTTGATGCAGTTCTCTCCAAGCAAGTGAATGCCAATCTCACTGACTTCCACAGACACCAAGCCTGGGATATAAGGGTAGCATCTTACTGTACATAGCCTTTGAAAAAAAGGACATTTGTGGGCTCATTAGGGGATTTCTAGCTATTTCTAGAACATCACCCTTAATCTTCCCTCTCTTCTGAGGTCATCTGAACTCACCCAGTGACACCACAGAAGAAAGGCCTGTCAATCTGCTTCTGTAATGGTTACAGCCAAGAAAACCCTATGGAGCAGTTCTACTTTAAAACACATGGGGTCACTATGATTTGAAATCAGCTGGATGGCAATGGGTTTGGTTTTGGTTTCTGAGGTCTTCTAGGTCTCAAATGATCTGGGACTAGTCTGGGCCATTCCTGAGCTACAACTGGTCTGATGTTGTACATCACAGAGAGCAAAGCTCTGCTTCAGTCTAGTTGCTTAGAGTGTCATTTTGGTGCTAAGGCTGGAGACCAAGCTAATCGTGAAATAAGATGATGAGTTGCCGTTTGATATCCATTATCTCCTACAAGCTGGGGGAGATGGACATAGGGTACCAGGCTTGGAAGCATTTCCCTCAATGCAGGAAGTTGCCCAGAGATTCGGAAATAACCATCCATCTTTAAGACTCTTTGGATTATTATTCTCAGGCAGTAAGAGTGTTCCCTTCTTTCCCTTCCCCACCGCTGGGAAGCCCTGGGTGCTGGTGTGCAGACGCTGCCGTGACAACTCTCTGCCTTCTCTGGCGACAGCTTTGTTGTGTTAGGATTCGAACGTCCCTGTTGTCTCCTAAAGCTTCAGCTCCGAGTTTCAGGATGTGTTTTGGCAAGTGCCAAATCCAATAGTCATTGAACCTTTGATAATCTTTTATGCCCTGTAGAAGTATGTTTTTATTCATCCGTTTCTTCAGGAGGTAAGAAATAAAGCTGTTCCATTCTAGGCATAAATTAGCATTTATAACAATGCAGTGCAAAAAATGTAATTTAGATAGAACTGATTAGAATTTTCATAGGGCACCAAGGAAACTCTAAACAAACGCTGATCAGGTAATGAGCGGAACAAGTCATTTATTTTAGTGGCTCGACTAGCGTTCAATGATTGGGTCACAGTTTCCCAAACATATACGGTGACTGTTAATTAATTATGCACTTCTCTCTCAGTAATTGTCCAATTTAACTCCAAACTGTGAGCTTATAGGCAAAGCCATGGAAGAGAGCAGAGGCAAAAAGTAAGAACCTAGATAAAAGTATATTTTCTTTTTGTAATAACATTCACTAACTCAAGGACTCGGAGAGAGGGGAGCTGTTGTTAGACTTGGCCTTGGTCTTGTCTTTGCGAGATGGACTAAATTGCTCACCATTTGTTAAGCAGGGACATTGAAGCTCCAGAGTGCAGAGCTTTGCAAATGAGGCTGTACAAGTTGGCGTTCAGCCTGTCTTTGTAGGTATAGCCTCACCTTTAAATCAGTGTGCAAAGTGTTTTAAATGGGGGCAGATAAGCTTTGAATGCTATCAGTTGAATCACGTTTTTTCTCCAGGCGTGTCATCCTAGAAAGTGTTCTGACTCAATCTGAAAGGTGAAATTGCAGAATTTTTCTCCTTTAATATGTTGGAGGTTTTTCTTTTACTAAGAAGATGAAAATGCTCTCTTTTATTTCGTGAGATAGTCCTACTCACATCTGGAACAGGAACATGTGATTCAATTGATAGCTTCTCTTTTAGCTATCAATGAAGATAATCAGTAAGTAAAACTGTACATTGAATTTAATGTTCAGGTTTACTTATTGATTATCTTTATTGGTAATTAAAAATTAGTTTATTAATCCTGTTGTATCTTGATATTAAGTATTAAGGAGCCCTGGTGACAAAGTGGTTAGAGTACTTGGCTGCTAACTGAAAGGTTGGTGGTTCGAATCCACTAGCTGTTCCGTGGGAGAAAGATGTGGCAGTCTGCTTCTGGAAAGATTACAGCCTTGGAAACTCTATGAGGCAGTTCTACTCTGTCCTATACGGTTGCTACGAGCCGGAATCAACTCGATGGCAATGGTTTTTTTTTGGCACTTTCTGGAATGCAGATTAGAAATTAAATCCCAAGAAAGGTAGTAATTTAAGCTTATTTTTTTCTCAACTCAGGGTAAAGCATTATTTTAAAGGAAGAATCATCAATTTATTGTTGTTTTAACATTGTCCTCCTTGCTCTGGGTCCTCTCGTGTGTGAAGGATTTCCAGGGATGTGGCTCTACAAAGGGAAGCCTGCTTTGAATGAGCACCTAATCTGTAAGGCAGGTGAGAAACCAGGGCTAAGGTAGGCCCATGGGCTGGTGGGCTAATGTTTGTCCTAGTGATTTGTGTGAGTATCACTCATCTTTATTTATACTGCTGCCTGAAGAGAGAACACCTTCTATCCTTCGGGTGATGGCCGAGTACAAAGGAAGCCTCTGACACAGTATCCAGTGGAGCATCTACATTGCTCATCATTACTGAATTAATAAAGCTGCGGACTGGGTAAGGCCCAATGGAGGCAGTGGGGTGACAAGTGTATGTATAGACTTTCCTTCATGTTGGAAAACAACAGTGAATATCTATGGGAGAGAGTCTTTGCTGCTCAAACTTACTGTACCAACGAGGAAGAAAAAGTGAAAGTTTGTCATTGCTGAAAGAATGTATAGCACCCTGGCTTCATATTTGCAAAATTTGACCATCATTTGAATACCTATTTCTTCCGACAGGTATCAGACCATTTTACAGCCAAGAAAATTAAGAGAGGAGGCCTGGTGGCATAGTGGTTAAGACCTATAGCTGCTAACCAAAAGACTGGCAGTTCAGATCCACCATCTGCTCCTTGGAAACCCTATTGGGGGTGGGAGCAGCTTTACTCTGTCCTGTAGGGTCACTATGAGTTGGAATCGACTCGATGGCAATGGGTTTGATTTTTTTGTTTTGAAACTAAGAGAACTGTCCATACTCGTGAAATAATTCTGAGGCCCAAGATAAATAAGAACTAATTCTTCACTTAAAGCAATTTTAAAACGCCACTGGTCCTGCCATCCCTATGACTCTCTTTTAAAAGAAAGTGAAAAGACATACCATTATAGATTGCTGATATTGTTGTCTACAGTGATGATGTTGGTTCTGATGAGTTACGCTATTTAGAAATATGCTCAGAGAATTCACGTTTCACCACTTTGAAACAAACAAATGGCAAACGGATAAAAGATTGTGTTTGGGGTAGCCTATTTTCTTTAGCTATGTTAAGTCTTGAGCAATTAACGAGATTATTTCCCTAATGTGAACAACGACTATATTCATACTAAATTAACTGGACAATTGTTCTAAGGTGAGCATTTACTCTCTTATGTTTTCCTTTTTCTCGTGTCTCACCTCCCTTTCCACACACCCCTGGGTCTCTCTGTGAGAGCAATCTCAACAGCACAATGTCTGTGCTAAGAGTGTAAGCTCTCAAAAATCATAGCAAGGAACTATCACTGCACATTTACTCTTAACAGATCTCTCCACGTATCTTTGGATTTTTATGTTGTACTTACTTTACAATCATTGAATTCCATGTTATAATGTCTCCATTATTTTGGTGAGCATATTAGAGCTGATTGTTTCTCTCAGCAGCCTTCAACCGCCCCCTGTGAGACCGCCACAGCTTACCTTATCATAATATTGGAAAGCAATTTCTCTTCACTGCTGTGAACCAACGCCAGAACTCCAAAATGCTGCCACAGTCATTAAGTGATTTCCAATTAGTTAATTGGTTTCCCAGGCTGCTTCTTTCGAACCTGCACCTTAAATGAAAAGCAGAACCATCCACTTCTGAAAGAGGAAAAATCCTGGGGGCCATTGGCTTTTAAAATCCTAAAGCACAGCATATTTGGAAGAAACTTCACTGAAAACACCAGTTCTACATGACAGAAAGTGTTATCACTGTTATGACAGGAGAAAAAATGGAATCTCAATTTGTCTGGGCTTTATTTTGCGCTTTTGTTTCGAATCGAAGGGCATTAGGCAGATTACCTCAGAATGGCTCAGAACGTGGAAGTTTCTAGATCAACCTGGATTCTTCTCTAAGGAAGCTCCAGTGTTGCATCTGCTTGGCTGCTCTGGAAAGCAACATTAAAACCTCACTGAGTGGTAGGGCAAAGTACTTGAGAATGTTGCTTTAAGAAGCTGCTTTTTGGGAAGGGAATGGCATGTGATCATGTATATGGACTAGCAAAGGGAATGGGGTGAAGGAAGCATGAGAGGTTGGTCTAGAATCGTCTATTTCCAGTCAACATGCATGTTGTTAATGGTGATGTGGGGTGATAACCATGATTTCTGAGCAGTCTAAGACCCAAGAGGGTAAATCCATCATCTGTTTTCCCTGAGAGAGAAAACTTGTCTTTAATTATCAATAAAAAAATGAATGCAAATTTTCTTCTCTATTAGACAAAAAAATGTAATCAATTGAATGAGAAGCAGCAGAGTGTAATGGATAAAAGCATGGACTCCAGAGCCAGATGATCTGGGTTGAAATCCTGATCGTCACTTTTTAGTTGTGTGACTTGGGGCAAGTTAGTTGGCCTGTTTGAGCTTCCGTTTCCTGTGAAATGGGAGAGATTAATAATGTCATCTTCACAGGGATGCTAACAAAACTCCGTGCTGTCGAGTCAATTCCGTCTCATAGCGACGCTAGTGGTCAAAGTAGAACTGCTCCATAGGGTTTCCAAGGCTGTAAATCTTTTCAGAAGCAGACTGCCACATCTTTCTCCTGTGGAGCAGCTGGTGGGTTTGAACTGCCAACTTTTTGGTTAATAGGAGAGCACTTAACCACTGTGCCACCAGGGCTCCTTACAGGGATGTATAAGGATTAAACAGGTTATTTATAAAGCTCTTAGAATTGGGTCTGATATATTGTTAAATTTTATAATACACTTTGTTTTGAACGATTTACCTTTTTGTCTCTCCTTAACACAAAACAAAACCAAAACCAAAAACCAAAATTGTTTCGATAAACAATACTCCAAGGAAGGCAATAGATGAGATGCTGCAAGCCAGTCAGTCAGTCAACTATGTTCCCTGCCATCAGGTCTTTAAGACAATTTCTTTCCCCTCAACTCACTTAATGTCTGATCTTTTTGTTAAATAGCAATGTTTATGCAGAGAAGTAGCTTAAGTTGAAAAGGTAGAAGAGACAGTGATTGGAATACTGGGTCAGAAAGGCAAAGAAGTTCAGTGTATGCCCATGTGTATCTGTGTGTGTGTGTGTGTGTGTGTTTATGAGAGGGAGAGACAGGAGCAAAGAGAGAGACACAAAGAGTGAGAGAGACAGAGAGCAGAACCAGGCAGCAACAGACGACCTTTGATGTGAGTGGGAGAGAGTGCTTGAGAAAGCACATTGATGAGAAGGAAATCAGAGACAGGAGAGGGATAAGCGAGGCAAAGAAGGCAGCCGAGGACAGAAAGCCCTAACTCTCATTCTGGTGCCTTCCTGTCTGCCTTAGAAGCAGTTGGTTCATCATTTCAGCAGCCTGGAGTCCTTTAGTAATGACTTTATGGATTAAAATTTAAAACCAAATTAGATGTGTTCACAAAACAGCACTCACACTGCATTGATAACAAGCTGCCAAAGTTGGACTCACAATTATCCCAGGGAGTTCTGTGATGCCTATTCTGGTGGATGGTCCTAGGGTTTGTTCCCTTGGGTAAAACTGTAGTCACCTTTTCTCCTGTGCCATTCCCCCCCTTGCCTAAGGATAGCGTTTTCAGGTGATATGCTGGTGGGCATGAGTAATGCATTCATTAGGCACATATTGGCTGGCCTTGATAGTAACTCTGTTAGAAATTTGTCTGCTTTTTTTTGGTTTGGTTTCCTTATGGAGCACATACATTCTAGTCAAGCAACTTCTCCCTTTCTTACCACCTCGTTATTTCAGAGTGGGAGAATCTTTTATTCTAGGTTTATGGAACAGAGAGAGTGCAGAATATTCTATTCACATATGTATACAGTCATGTACCGCGTAACATCCATTGGGCAATGTCTGATTGCATATGTATCTGTGGTCCCATCAGGTTATAATGGAGTTCAGAAATCCAGATCGGAGAGCGGGAGGTAGCAGATGTAACCGGACATAGAGAACACAACACCTTCCAGTATGCAAAATTTGTATCTCATGTCTCTTATATACAAAGTGATTGAGTTACCAGGTGTATTTAACTCAGATTTTTAATACAATAGGCTTTATGGCAGTCTGTTCTTAAGGAGGAGTTGTCCGTAGGTTGGACATCTGTAACCTGGCAACTGCCTGTAATATGGTGCTCGCACAACGTCCAAATTGCCTAAATGAACAGGAACTGCTCTTTCAAGTTGTTAATCAGGATAAAGGAAAGAAGGCATCAAAGAAGATACTTATTGGACCTTTCTAAAGAGAGCAGTACATTTTTCTTGTAATGAAGTGTATTGATAGATTTATTTCTATGGCCCGTGAAGATAGTTTGGACTTAATAAATATTAAATCAATCATCCATATAACCTCTCCTTACCCTCAAGAAACTTATTATCTAATGAAATGAGATGGGTATCACTTACCTTTATCTTTTTAATATTCTTTTGCCCTCTATTTCTGGGAAATAAAATCTTAAGAATTCCCTTTCAGGGAGTCTGAAAAGGTTTGGGCTATTATACACTTAAATTCATTTGTAAGCCAATGAGAAGATTCCTTTGGAGTTATTACTTAAGCAATGATTGTGCTTGTGAAATGGCTTGCTTATAAAAAAGAGTTAACTGCTAAAACTAACAGCTGAAGAGTGTGAGGCTGCTGGTGAAGGACCAAATGGGTGTGCAGGTGGTCTCCTGAGGGTAAGAAGAGGGGAACGAGTACGCTGGGACAAGACTTCACCATCTGTTAGTCACAGGATTTTAAACCACAATTCAATTACACGGGATTCCATGCTAATATTCCCCTTGTCGAGTGGCTTTTCCATTTCAGAATGCAGCAGGATCTCGCTGCATAGTTGATATGTGTCTAAAAGCAAGATTAAATGTATTGTGGCGCATATGGAATATTTTAGTTTCCGGATATTATTTAGGTTGCGATAGGGGCAGTCTTGGGGGACTGGAGATGCATTAAACCCCACACACGTAACTGAGTATCTTTTGCTTCCAGAGAGGCTGAACGTTGCTGTTTGGGCTCCAGTGGCCCTGGGTAAGCTCTTGGCTTCTTCCTGACCTGCAATAAACCTGCTCTCCATGCTTGAGACACATTAGAAATAAACCAAATGCTCTTGTTTGAATCGATACCAGGCATTAAGCGGCTCCTAGGCTTTATGTCAGGGTCTTTAATGGGAGTGGTTATCCTCTGGTTGTACTGGGGTTTGGGTGACAGTAAATTTAAGACTAAATGGGCTGAAAGTTTAACCCTTGGATGCAGTTAGTCTTGTGAATATCACTTGGCTCTTAAGTATGTAAGTAACTCCTTAGTCAATTGGAAAGAAAGAGGATATCCTCTGATATGTTTTATCTGTTCTCACTGTTCTACCTCTTCTTACCTGTCCCCTCCACCTAGAATGCCCTTTGTTCTGCTTATACCCCCAGACCAAACCAAACCCATTGCCTCTCAGTCGGTTCAGACTCATAGTGACGCTATAGGACAGAATAGAACCGCTCTATAGGGCTTTCAAGGCTTGACCCTGGTGGCGTAGTGGTTAAGTGCTATGGCTGCTAACCAAAAGGTTGGCAGTTTGAATCCACCAGGCGCTCCTGGGAAACTCTATGGGACAGTACTACTCTCTCCTATAGGGTTACTTGGAGTCAGACTCGACTTGATGGCAAAGGGTTTGGTTTGGTCTGTTTTTTTTAATCTTTACAGAAGCAGACTGCCACATCTTTCTCCCGTGTGTTGTACTAATAGATGTTCAAAAACTCATTCTTTAAGACCAGCTAAAACATCACTTTAGTTGGTCTTGGTGCATTCCTTCACTAATTCTGCCCACCACCGCCCCCCAAACAAATGAATAAAAAACCCAAACAAACCCAGAAAACATAGTATCATAAAAAAGGGTGGATTTTTAGACTGAATAGGTCTGCCTTTACATTCTAGGTCTTATAGTGACTGGGTGAGTTTACCAGGTAAGGCTACTTGACCTCTCTTAGCCTTACTTTTCATCAATTGTAAAATGGGGTAATACAAATTACCTTAGGGGTATTTTTTTGGGGGACGATTAAATAATGTCACCAAGCACAGTTTATTCAGTTCACTGCAATTCTTAACGTTTTGGGGGTGACGAATCTGTTTGAGAATCTGATAATAATAGTAGTTTCTCTCCTCAGAAAAATGTATACCTATATGTGTAAATACATGTAAACAACTTCACACACTTTCAGGACCCTCAGGGATCCTTAACATGCAAACAAGAACCTCTAGGTTAAAGTCCTCCAATAGCCAACTTTTGTAAGATGACATATGTAAAACCCTTGAAAGGGAACCTGAGACTTAGGAGAGGCTGAACAAATGCTAGTCAATCTCTCCCTTTCCTAAATTGCACTCAGAGCATATCCCATGCCTGGAGGACATCTAGCTATAATTTCCCCCTTGTATTTAGTTTTGAGAAGCTGTCGTGTACAAGTGACAGAAGTACCTCTGAGCAGAGAGTCTAGTCCTTGACTGACATGTCTTCCAGCTGGTCTGCCATACCTTGTTTGAACAAATTTGGCCTTTTCAAAACTCTTCCCTTTCTTGTTGGACTTTACCCTGCAGTCCTGTATGTGCTGCTACCAGCTGGGTTTTGCTGACATCTCTGTCTTCGCTTCCTGTATGGAATTTATAGCAATTATCCTTTGGTTGGTCCCTGTGTCTGTATTTTGGCAGGCCGCCCTGCCTTCCATGTGATAGCTGCTTTGCAGACAGTACTGCTGATGCTCTGCCAAGGTCTAATGTCACTGCTGGTCTGATGCTGTCTGGGCCCCAGGGTTACCCACACCCGCCCCTCCTCTTCTAAAGTCCACTGGTGCAGCTCCTCTTGCATTAGATTTAAAAGCTCAAAATGGTGTGCAATTCTGGCTGTGAGCCAGTTCATTTGAACAAGGTTAGCTGTGAACCTGGATAATTCTGGCACCTCAGAATGTTTTTTATGGCCTGCACTACCTGGATTGGTTTGTCTGGCTGTGTACAGCAAGTAAATGAACTGGATAATCGCCATATTTCTATTCCACTCCATGCTGTGGAGCCTGCACCTCTGCAAACAAAAGTTTTCTCTACAACAAAGTCACTTTTCAAGAACAATTATGCCCCCTGGGGGTGAATATCTTTGTCAATGTGTGCCAAAAGTAGGACTCAACAAATTGGCTAGAAAACTGCCTTTCCACCATTTGACTTTCATTTGATATTTTCCCCAAAGAGCAACAAGGACAACAATAAAAATCTCTATAAACAAACAAACAAATCAAAAGACAAAACAAAACACCCCCTTTCCCACCTCCCGCTTAGAAAACCTCTCAGCCATTTGCCCCATTCCAACTGTTATTCAGTTATTCTATGGCTGCATTTTGAACATCTACATCAGTGAGTTTAATGATGCTGTAGATCATGCTTTTCAAACTTCAGTGGGCATGCAAAACACCTGGGGATCTTGTTAAAATGCAGATTCTGATTCAGTGGGTCTGGGGTGTGGCCCGAGATTGTGTTTCTAACCAGCTCCCAGGTGACAATAATGCTTCTGGTCCACGGCACATGTGTAACTGTGAGACTGTAGCCTTCTTCTGTAAGTTACCCGAGTACAATGATCAAGTCAATCTCATGCCAAGCTTTGTTGTTGTTGTTAGTTGCCTTCAAGTTGTCTCCAACTCATGGCGACTTTATGTAGGACAGAAGGAAACGCTATCTGGTCCTGCACCATCTTCATGATCATTGGTATCTTTGAGTCCACTGTAGTGGCTATTGTTTCAATCCATCTTGTGGAGGGTTTTCTTCATTTTTGCTGACCTCTGCTTTTCCGACTGATCAAGATTGATTTTTCCTGATGATTTGCTGAAAGGAAGCAAAATAAAGTCTCCCCACCTTTACTTCTCGGGAGCATTCTGATTGTATTTCTTCTAAGACTGATTTGTTCATTCTTCTGGCAGTCCACCATGTATTCAATGTTCTTCATCGATACTACAATTTGAATGCATCAATATTTCTTCTGTCATGCCAAACTAGGTGGCCCCTTTAGGCTCTCTACTTGGCCTGCTGTTAGTCACAACCCGATTCTATTTTCTTATAGTAAACGCAAGTAGAAAGGCTGTGGTCTTAAGACAAGAGTAAACAAATTTTAATAAAATCGAAGCAAAATCTATTTAAATACAAGATAGTACTCACAAAGAAACCTCCTTGCCTGCAATTCCATATTGTGTTCTCACTAATTATTTAAAGTTCTAAGTAGAAATTGTTCATCACTCAAAATTGCGAACAGCCTATAAAAATGCAAAGAATGTAAATTTTCAGAGTCTTGAATACTAGAGGCAGCAAAGAGTAAATTTTTGGAGTTTGAGGAAAGCTCTAATCATGTCCATTCATTTCCCCCCGCCATTCCTAATTTAATGCCATTCTTTCTGGTTTTATGCTTCTTAAAAAACCAGCTGAAATTCTTTCTGAGATGAACTGGGTATATATTAATAAATTAATTACATAAACATTTATTCTTTCCATATGAGTACATAAAAAAAAAAAATTGCAGTCGAGTCGATTCTGACCCATAGCGACCATGAGAACATACTATGTGTAAAAAAATGTGGTAACTGCTAAGTTAATAAAGCAAGCCATTGACCTCTGTGGGTCTCCGTCTTCTCATCTGAGTAATGAAGGGCTGGACCAGATAATCCTGAGTCTCTGGTATTGTGTCATTCTGCAAACTGGGAGAAGCTGAATCAGTACACATTCTACCTGTTTGTGGCTTTTTGCTGTCCAACACAAAGGCACTTAGCGTTTTCTCTTTAATTGCAAGATACAGAAAGTGGGCATCCAGCTATGGGTGTGTTTCATGGTTATGGGGGATGTGCGAGGAAAGCAAGATGTTTCATTATAGTAATGCAGATTTTTTTTTTTGGAGTGGAAGAGAATTCCTATAAAAAAACAATCCTACATAGAATCTCTATACGTAAAAGAGAGAATTGTGAGGGAGTCTGAAGCCCATCCCGTGGACCTTTGTTTTGCCCCTGAAGTTTGCTCCAGAAATATCCTAGGTCTCTTTGGAAGCGGATGGAAAACTATTGCTCTAAAGTAAGTTCTCTGATGTCCAAATTCCAAATCACTAAGCTGTTTCTATGTAAATAGTGCTGGGAAATCTAATTTAAGAAGTAATTGTTAAAGGGTGTGTAAGTCTGAGTAGGTCTAGCTAAATGAAAAATCAGGAGTATAGAGAGGCAGTTGCCTTCTGAGGATGGTAAGGGGAAGAGGTAAGGCCTGGAACTGTGGGCAAAGCTTACCAGGCTTGTAGTTTAACACCTCATGTTCTTCCTATGCAAGAGATGGATGATGAATTTAATTTTTGTAATGGGGCGGCTGGCCCTGGGCTTGCCTTAAAACAAGAATGAGGGGCAGGGAGAGAGAAAGAGAAACAGAGAGAGAAAGAGAGAGAGAGAAAGAGACGTAGCCAGCCTTTATTCCCTGGGTCCAGTGGGCAGGAAATGAAGCAGAGCTGCTGGAAGCCTGTGATGGATGGTGTGAAGGGACCTCTCCTGTCCCTGCAGTACATCCATTCACACTGAGTGGGTTTGGAAGTCCCCATCTGCAAACCATGGGGGCTGAACTTAGACTTTAAATCAAGCATTTCTGTCTTCACTGCCTTTGGTGTTTGTGAAATGCTTAAGAACCGAGTGAAAAGTGGAATCCTGGTTTTCACTTAAGTTGGTAAAGCATAAGCCCCATCATGGCCTCCTTTAGGCAAATGGCTTTTTAACTCTTTTCTCTCTCTGTACACACACACACACACACACACACATTTTTTTCCCCTTACAGGATGACTAAAAGTGAAGTGTTCCCTTCCTGTTGCTGTGATGGCTGTTGTCTAGTTGAGTTGCTTCTCCAGGGAGAACAGTCGGTGTTATTATTTTTTTCCTCACTGTGTGGGCTGTGGAACATGAAACTGACTTGATTGATCACATTGCCACTTCAAAACGGAGGCTTCAGAGGCAGGTGGGTGAGTGGGTTGGTGAAACACTTCAGAGAGTTAATGCATTTGTGTAGTGATCAGCAGTACCGCCCTTCGGCAGATGGATTATACTTCAGATCAACTTATGTGTGAAGGGCTGAGGTAAAAATCAGGATGGAAATAGAGAGATGGAGTGAAACTACAGGGAAAAAATGACTGCGTCAGCCACACCACAGCCATAATTGTGAGATGAGACGTGGGTGCCTCACTTTAAATGGAGCATGGACTGACTGGTGTGTGTATGAAGGAGGAACCAGGACCGGAAACCATGTTACATAGGAGAGAAGTCAAAGACTGAGCTTATTTAATAGCAAATGAGAAAATTTTACTTTTGTGTGTATCTTGTTTATTGCCTTCAATTCTAGAAAGGCTGTTGCAGAGAAAGGGTTTGAGTTTATTTTGTGTGGCTTCTGAGAAAGAACAAGGGCCTATTTTGGCTCCATTTGAGGGCAAACTGTTTAAAAAAGAATGAGCAGCTTCTTGTGGAAGTAAAGATCTCCTCATTCTACAGCTGGAGATAATGCTTTAAAGGAGATGCATGATCTGGGACGCAGTTGGCCTAGACGACCTCTAGAGGCCCTTAGAAGGTCGTAACAGAGGTTCCATGACATTTCATATATTTCCTCCCATCTCTGATAACAGCTCATGGACAATTTCTGGCCTTCCTGAAACTAGATAGCCTACCCTGGACAGAATCTAGTTTCCTCTGGAAGTGGATTCATAACAGAATTGCCTTTTTTTTTCCCTTTAAGAAATAAGAGGATTAAAAATACTAGGTTCTGTGTAGTTGTGCTATAGGTGAACAAACACAGACCTTGGACTCTAGAGTTGAATCCTAGCTCAAATATTTACTTGCTGTGTGATCTTGGGCAGTGCCTTGGTTTTTTCATTTATAAAATGGGACTAATGATTTCTCCTTTACAGGGTTGTTATAAGCATTAAACGAGATGATTACGTGAGGATGGCGCAGGACCGGGCAGTGTTTCATTCTGTTGTACAAAGGGTCGCTATGAGTTGGAACCAACTCGATGGCACCTAACAACAACAACGTGTACAGTGCCTGAGACAAGGTCTGGGCCTGGCACACAGAAGGCACTCAGTGAATGGAAATTAATTCCCTCTAGCCTCCCAGACAATTAAAAATAGAATAATCAAGTCATGAAACAATTTGGGAACAAGTTTGGCTCATGGACACAGATGCCTTCTGTGAAGGGAACCTAGTGGCATAAGTTCTTGTGCTGTAAGTGCCTTCCAACATCCTTTATTAGGCAGAAGAACTGTGCAAGAGGCTCCCTACCCTGTCTGAGGGTGAGGTGGGGAGATCATGGTGAAATAGAAAGGATGGTACAAGGGATAAGACGTTGGCCTGGTCTTGGTGAGATTTCACCTTCGTGTTTGCACTTGTCTTTCTCCCTTCATTGAGTATTCTGGCTGTCTCCTCTATACTCTCCCTCATCTACCCATTTAGATCGAGCTAGACATAAAATCTCTACTGTTGGATTCAGATGAGGAAAGGGGGTGAGGATAGAATGACGATGTGGTACTGCTTTTTATCCATTGCTACTCATTTTCTTGGAACAGAAATGGAAACGACAATCTTCTAAACTGTGATTTTATTGTTCCTAGCTGTCTACCCCAAAAAGCTACTATGACAATGTAGACCTTGATTCTCCACAAATACAGGATACAACACAGCTTTGAACTCAATTGTAAATAAAGTTGGTGGTCCCACTTTGATCCTAAGATGTGCCCACCACGGGAGTTCAGACAAATCTGGACAAGGCTGCCACCCTGGGGTGGTGGTGTGTGTGGATGTCTTAGTTATCTAGTGCTGCTATAACAGAAATACCACAAGTGGATGTTTTTAACAAACAGAAATTTATTTTCTCACAGTAAAGTAGGCTAAAAGTCCAAATTCAGGGTGTCAGCTCCAGGGGAAGGCTTTCTCTCTCTGTCAGCCTTCTCATCAATGTTCCCCCGGACTAAGAGCGTCTCCGCACAGGGACTCTGGGTCCAAAGGACATGCTCTGCTCCCGGCACTGCTCTCTTGGTGGTAGGAAGTCCCCTGCTCTCTGCTTGCTTCCCTTTCCTTTGATCTCTTGTAAGATAAAAGGTGGTGCAGGCCACACCCCAGGGAAACTCCTTTTACATTGGATCAGGAATATGACTTTAGTAATGGTGTTACAATTCCACCCTAATCCTCTTTAATATAAAATTACAATCACAAAATGGAGGACAACCACACAATACTGGGAATCATGTCCCAGCCAAATTGATACACATATTTTTGGGGGGACATAATTTAATCAATGACAGTAGAGGGGGGCTTCTGACAGGTTTGTTTGCGTAAAGGACTGAGAGGCATGCCAGGCGAGAGCTCATGCCAACATCAAGTAGGAGACAAGCATGGCAAGCCCAACCCTAAGACGTCAGAGGAGAGGCAGGATTCTGACTTCTGCATAGTGTCTCATTCTCATATCTGTCTGTGGCCCATTCCTTGGTCTTAGGGAGAGAGTGAACTGGAAATTAAAGCTGAAAGGGTGGTTTTACCACCACTCTATTGGATATTGTAGCACAACAAATGCATGTTTTATATCTCTTGGCCAGAGACTAATAAAAACGGGGGGTGGAGGTGAGAGTAGAACAACAAAAGCATTTTCTTCACTTTGCCATAGACCTTAGCTCATCTCTGGCCCTTCAGATGGACCACTGGCTGGCAGTGCCCAGCAGATTCCTCGCTCTTCACTGGGAGATGGCGGCAGTTTGGCAGATACGGTGCTAACCAGTGGAAATTGCAGCGGTGTGGGGACAGCACCAGGTGGGGACAGCGGTTTGCTATAGAAACAGCAGTGGTGCCCAGCAAATACTACTGGGTAGCTGACCAAACTTATTTATGAACAATTGTGTGAAATTACCTAGGGGAAATTCCAACCTTCATTTAACGAAGATTTACTGAGCACCCACCACGTGTCAGGCAATGACAACACAATGCTAGACAATGGTGAATTGATGATTTGTGAAGCTCCCCAGGGGCTGGGGCCATGTATGAGCAGACAGCAGCAAAACAGAAGTAAAATTGGGTACTTTTTTTTAAAATATGATCTCATCTTATTCCACACTCCAATGAGATTTATAAATTGAGGTGTCATATATTACAGGGTCTGCAAACAAACTCAGTTTAGATTCCAGAAACTTGCAAAGAATTCTTCCACACCTTAACATCTTTCTAAGATGGCAGGCCATGAGGTTGCTTAGGCTCTGCCTTTCACTTAGGGTGATGCAGGTCACGGATTCAATACTCACAGGAGGGATGAATGCGTGGGCACAGATGGACCGAGTGGCTGAATACTGATTGCCAGTCTGCAGGTAGTTCAGACCAGAACCAGCTGCTGTCGAGTTGATTCCGACTCATGGCAACCCTATATGTGTCAGCATAGGACTGTACTCCATAGGGTTTTCTATGGCTGATTTTTCAGAAGTAGATTGCTAGACCTTTCTTCTGAGGCACCTCTGGGTGGACTTGGACCTCCACCTTATAGGTTAGCAGTGGAATACGTTAACCATTTGCACCTCCCAGGGACTCCGAAGCTAGAACAGGAATCCTCTTTTCTGGTTCTATTTGCCTTGGACCAGTTTGTGTGCGTGTGTGTATGCTTTCCTCTTGCTTATCCTAGGTTCAAGTTGTTTATTGCATCATTTTCTCTGGTCCACGGTTTTCCAAATTCCAGTGTGCATATGAATCTCCTGGGGATCTTGCTAAAATGCAGATTCTGATTTGGCAAATCTGCAGTGGTGCCTGAGATTTTGCATTTCTAACAAGCTCCCTGTAATGCTGAGGCTGCTGTTCTGTGGACTACACTTTGTGCAGCAAGGTTATAGCCAAAAGAACGCTACCTCCATAAAGCCTCTGAAGCCATTTCTAGTTTGACGATGACTTTGGTGTTCTGCCTGCAGTTCAGTTTCTGCCAGGACTCATAGAGGATGTTCCCTTATCATTTTTATTTATTTTTTTGCTAAGGACCATTATTTATGAGTATTGTGCATAACTTTTTCCCTAAAGATGAGGTCTACCTGCACTCTATAAGTCCATATTTGGGCTTCTTATATCAATGCCTACTTTTCTCAGAGTGGTGCTAACACTGCTGGTGGTGAAACCCTAACTACAAACCTGTTTTAGGAAAGAAATTTATCTTGTTAGAGGGAGCTGAGCTACTTACAAAGCAGATAACATTCTGCAGCTTTGGAATTGATGGGGAGAGGCACCGGGATTCAGACTCACCTATTTTTCATTTTTTGAATGAAGTCTATCTTCTGAATTACATGAGCCATGTGAAGCAGGGAAAGAGAGCAATGGTTCTGGAAACAAAAACAGAGTTCTTATCTTTTAATACAGAAGAGAATGCCTCAGGATACTATTATTTGTGATTTATGAGGTGCATAGCAATATGACCAGGGTTTCACCATAGCTGACAGAGGACTCTGACCCTCTGCCTTTGATGAACTCTTATAGCTTCCCAGGGACAGTTTTCCACTATAGAATAGCTGCAGCATCACAAAATTCTGGCTTAGGAAATCATCCTGAATAAGCTGCTAGGAAGCTGGGTTTCTATTTCTAATTCTACCACTGGCTGGCAGTGCCCAGCGGATTCCTCACTCTTCACTGGGAGATGGTGGCAGTTTGGCAGATGTGGCGCTAGCCAGTGGAAATTGCAGCAGTCTGGGGACAGCACCAGATGGGGACAGCAGTATGCTACAGAAACAGCAGTGGTGCCCAGCAAATACTACTGGGTAGCTGATTTTGGCCAAATTCCATAAATTTTATGACCAACTAGCAAGTCAGGTTAATTCACATTTGTGAAGTATCTTGAGATATGTTTATTAGCTAAATCAGTCTCAAATATTTGTGAAAACTCACTTGTCAACCAATAAGGAAGACTGAAGAAGAACTGATGCCTTTGAATTACGGTTTTGGTGAAGAACCTTGAATATACCATGGTCTGCCAGAAGAATGAACAAAATGTCTTGGAAGAAGTACAGCTAGAAGTCTGCTTGGAAGTGAGGACGGCTAGATTTCGTCTTTCTTACTTTGGACATATTATCAGGAGGGACCAGTCCAATAGTGCTTGGTAAGGTAGAGAGTCAGCAAAAAAGAAGAAGACCCTCAAAGAGATGGATTGACACGGTGGCTGCAACAATGGGTTCAAGCATAACAACGATTGTGAAGATGGTGCAGGACCAGGCAGTGTTTCGTTCTGTTGCATGTAGGGTTGCTATGAGTCAGAAATGACACAACTTCACCTAACAATAACAACGACATACATGTGTGTGTATTCTCATGAAATGTGCACTGTTGTTTTGTAACATGAAAAACATTATATTATACTTATATTGTATATATTTTTATGCAACTAAGTTTTAAAACAAAACCATTTACATTGATACACACTAGCTCATTTCTCTTATCTACTATATGATATTCCACCTCTTGAATATACATTTTATTTCACTATTTACTATTACGAACAATATTGCAATGAACGTCTTTGCTTATGCTAAGGTTTTTCCTGAGTAGATATGCAGAAATGTAAAAGCTGGGTGATAGAGTATGCATGTTTTTTATTTTAACAGGCAGTGCAAAGTTAATGTTCTAATTTATGCAGTCACCACTGCTGAATAAATGCCTATCTCTACAAAACCTTGCCAATGTATGGTATATTCAAATGTTAATGTTTCGTTCTTTTGTACATAGGGTCGCTATGAGCCGGAACTGACTCGATGGCACCTAACAAAAACAACACAAATATACGTGTATGTGTGTTTTAACCCAATTGAGAATAATTAGAAGGCAAGATTCTCCTTTATGCCTATATACTTCAGTGAATATTTTCTAATGCTAAAAGCATTCTGTTATATAACCACAGTACAGTCATCAAAATCAGAAAATTCAGTCAATAGTACTATTAAATCTAAAGACTGTATTCAACTGTCCTAATAATGTCCTTTATAGCAAAAGAAAACAATAATTTTTTCTTCTGGTCCATGGTCCAGGTCAGGCTCATGGGTTGTATATCGTTGTTCTGTTTCATTTGTCTCCTTAACCTGGAGTATCTTTTCAGTCGTTCACAGAGAAGGTGAATTCTTGACCTAATGAGATTTCACTGAAGCTGGATGGGCAAATGTTACTTTACTTTAATAAGTAGCAGTAGAAGGCAACTAGAAAGTCCTGAGGTTGAATTCTGAAAAAATTAAAGTTGTCTTTAAAAGTTATAAAAATAAGACACAATTATTCCAAAAATTGAAACAATATGCAAATAAATCAAGTCAAAATAAAAGTACACCCTCCAATCCCTCTTGTACTCCTCATGAGTATACACTGTTAAAGATTTTTCAGATTTTTTTCTATGCTTATGAAATACATACATTTCTAACTTTGTTTTTAACAAAAGTGGGATCATACAATACATATTGTTCTATAACTTCCTTTTACAAAAAGGAGCCCTGGTGGCCCAGTGGTTAAGAGCTATGGCTGCTAACCAAAAGGTTGGCAGTCCAAATCCACTACCTGCTCCTTGGAAACCCTGTGGGGAAGTTCTACTCTGTCCTATTGGGTCTCTATGAGTTGGAATTGACTCGACAGCAATGGGTTTTTTTTTGTTTGTTTTAGTATATAATTGACATCTTTCCCTATCAAGTTATGCAGGTATATGAGAGTGGATTTTTTGACGTCTCTCCTGGAGAAGCCCAAGTCTGAGCTCAAAGTCTTCCATCTTGCTTTTGGTGCTAGCTTTGATTTATTAATAAGCTTGGAAGTGGCCTTGTGCTATGGGAGAGAACACTCCTTATTCACAAATAATTGTTCAATAAGAGTTTGGGGAGCAAACTCCCTCTTTGGAGTCTTGCCCCTTTCTGTCCTTCTCTTTCGTGATACCTTCATATCCTTCCTTTAATTTATGCAATCCTTCACGGAAGACCGTTAGGGTGGCTGCACGCCTGCAAGTCTTGATCACAACTTGAATAATTTTGCCTTATAGCCCTAATACAGCCATAATGTTGACCCATTTCAAAGGTCAAAATGAAGTGTTAAAAAATGTTTAAAGTAACACTCTTACTTCATTAAAATCTCTCCCTTTTGCACTGCAACTACAGTCCATGATGACACAACTGGTTATGTATATATATATTTGTTGTTGTTGTTAGATGCTGTCAAGTCGGTTC
>NW_004444075.1:4829401-4846920 GCF_000243295.1 Trichechus manatus latirostris
CTCTATATATATAGATATATATATATATGTATGTATATATGTATATATATATATATACACACACACACACGAACACACACGTATATATATATATATGTATCCATCACACACACAAACACACACACACATTCTGTAAAGTTTCTGTGATCATGTATCTGGGAACTATTGCCATGGGTGTTAATTTCTAACTGTTTAGATACTCTTTTATCTGTATCCCAGATTAGAAGTGCAGCTGTTCTTCTCCAGTCTTAGACACACTTGCGTGATCTTGAAGTGACTTTAGGGGGTTTCTTGCAACTGTTCTGCTGGAATCTTTAGAGAAAATTAGTCCTAGAGATTGGTTTAGGCTGGTGTTCCTTTGGCTCTTCACTGGATTTTCTCTGGACATTTCTGACCTTTACTTCATTCATTCTTTGCTTACTTTGACCTTATGGTGCCTTCAAACTCAAGAGAGCAGCTAGGCAGTGATGATCTAAAGTTATTTATGAGCTCGATGGCTATATTAGTGGTTTTCCCATTTTGCCTCTCTCCCAGAAGTTTTTGGCCTGAAGCACTTTGGAACTGGGCCTGCTTTCCTATAACTGCCTTCTTGCACTAGTTGGGTAAAATCAGATCCGTGATTGAGTCTTCAACACCCTTATGGCACTGCAGAGTAATAACATTTATCACACTTCTTGTTTAAGCCCTTTAGAGAATGACATTTCACAGTGTAATTTTGCTTCACAGATTTTTCCCTTGTGAGTTTTAACTTTCAGAGTAGAATTCTCTGCTAGGGCTTCACCTTTTTCCTATTTTGTGTATCTGTGAGAAGTTGCACAAATAAGGCTTCTCTCAGCATAGCAAATGGAATTAGGTCATGCTCCCGAGCGCCCTTCACCTCGAGATTCCTGATTGTTTCTTCCTTATTTGTCGTGAGCAGGCCCAAATTGCCTCACCTCTGGCTGCCCTTTCCCCTTTATGAAACAAGCAAGTAACGTCAACACAGCTCTAACAATTCCCGGATGACCTGCATTTTGCTCTTTTTATTATCCCTCAAGAAATGTCTTAGTAATTGAGATCTAGAGTAGCAGAGTTTTGTGATCTTGTCATTTAACATTTTACTTATGTTTGGTTTATTTACGCTGTGCCTTTAAACCCCAGAGTCATCAAAGCCTGCCTAAGAGAGCTGAGGGACTAAAACCAAGAATATCGTCATGAATTCAAAGGTGAGAAGTTAAACAGGTGTATTAGTGCCCACCCTTATTTAAGAGTCAGCAGGAGGAAATGATGGTGAAGAGCACTGGAACATTTTAGTAGGTAGCAGCAGGGAGAGGTGAGGCATCTCTGCTGAGATTTATACTGCATGCTACATTTTATTTATTGATGAGGACATGGGTATCTGTTTTTCTCCCTCTACAGCAATTTATCAGTGAGTTCAACCTGATTTAGAAGTGCACAGAGGACACCCACTGCTAATTCCCCTTTATTTCATGTATTTCTTTTACCTTAACTCATAAAGCTTCAGCATTGCTGTTTCCTTTATCATCCATCTGTATTTCATGGCAAGCCCAACTCTTTTTGATCTATAGCACAAGCCTTCCTTTTTCCACTTCTTTGTCCTCTCTTCACAGATTGCATACCTCAGTATTGACATTTCAGTCGTTTGATTTATCCCAACAGCTTCTCCAATGCCAGCCAGATCATAATTCCCTTTCCTATAGCATCACTTCAAGACCTTCCTGGTTATTTCCCTTGGCTCCCAGTATTTGTGGACGGGCACCTAAGAGATTTGCTGTTGATTGGTCTCCTCTGTTGGTTTTCTGTTTGCTTAGATCCAAACCCCAGATGGTAACTTGGGAGGCCTCAGGATATGTGGAATTTTGTGGAATGTAAGCTTTGTGCTGCGTAATAGGGAGTGCTGGAATGTTCTATCTCATGCATCATCACAGAAGGGCCATCCCTGGAATTGCTTTAAACAGAAGAACCTGCCCAGAAGCATTCTGCTAGACTTTGTGGATCAAAAGCCATCTACCTAATTTCCGCAGGAGTTTCTAGATGGGGAGAGGTGGAGTACCGGTGTCAAAGTAGATTGTCTTTTAAAAAGAGGAACACAGCTGTAAGAAACTCATGTTAATTTTGGTTGAAAAGGAGTAGCGTACTCCTTTCTTTGTGTCATTTACTTTCCGTCAGTACTACGGTTGTGCCATCTGAACCACACGCACACACACAGGCAGGCACGTGCGTCTATATAATAGAGAGACAAGCCAGGGAGAAAGAGAAAAATATTCTTCTTCCCAAATTCTCATGATGTTGGCACTAAAACACTGAACGCTGCATTATCATGAGACCTTCAGTTGTCCTGATTTGCATTAGTGACATCTATTTCTCGCGTCAGACAAGAGAAAGCTGTGTAGAATTTTTTTTGGTCCTTTTAGCTTTGTTTAAACAGTTCCTGTGATTCTGCTTGAAGAAGAGGTTCTGTGGCGAGTGTAGGATATATTAGAAATTGGCTATATTAGTAAAAGTTGCCGTCTTGCCTTGCCCTTAAATTGAGAATAATTTAGGAACTTACTCATTATTTGAAATTAGAATGCCACGAAGGGCGCCCATAATTCTCCATTCTGCACTTTTGCTCAGTAGATATGTGGGGCTGGGATTTTTCTGGGCTGTTCTAGTTGGAGCTATGAAATTGAATCCATTCGCTCTCCTACCTTGTGATGGTGGATAAAAGACTTTTTGACTGTGGGTGAGGAATGCCTATCACAAAGCTGTTTCTGTCCCTCCTCCATGGCTGTGGACACATTGAAGATAGGGACACTGTGATGTCTTCTCTTTTACCAGTCCCTCACCTGTAAAATGAAGGAGTTTAATGAGCCTCTTCTATTCCTAAAATCAGATTTAAAATGGGCTTCTATTGCCACAGGACAGATATGGGTTAGATCTGAGGAAGAATTTCCTGACTCTGAGACTGTCAAATGACTTGAGAGGTTGTATAACCACATTCTCAACAGACCTTTAAGAAAAAGACATTTTTAATCTCTTTAAGATATCTGAAGGCAGAGGAAAGAATCCTCTGACTTCTCAAGTCCATGACTCAGTTCCCTATCAGGAAAGCCCACAACAGGTAATACCCGTTAGTCATTTCTGATAATGTTACATGGATTTTTACCCAACATTAATGTTGTATTAATTAAAAACACTCCTGGAATCCTGTGAAATGAGACCACGCATATAGCTAGGATGACTGAATAAATAATAGCAAAGTGGCCAAAAATGTCAAGAGAGAAAAGAATGAAAAACAAACAAACAAACAATGGAATATGTCTTTAACATCAGAGATAAATAATAAAAAATCTAATTTTTTTTTTGAAATACATGTTTGAAAACAAACAAAAACTATAAAAAAGAAGCAATATATTCAAACTTTGTCTTTGAATGAGTGTCCCATGGGGTCAGATTTGAGAGAACAAAGGGAAAAAATAGTATCCATATAATTTTTCCAAGACATTAGTAGATAAAGGGAAATAGGATCTGCATGTTCAAAAGGTATCATTACTTATCTGGCTGTTGTTGTTGTTAGCTGCCATGGAGTTAGTTGGTCCCTGACTCAAGGTGACACCATGTGTAACACTGCCCTGTCCTTCACCATCTCCATGATCATTTGCACAGGGGATCATTGTGAGCCAAAGGGTTTTCATTGGCTGATGTTTGGAAGTAGATCACCAGGGCTTAGTCCATCTTAGACTGGAGGCTCTGCTGAAACCTGTTTAGCATCATAGCAACGTGTAAGTCTCCATTGACAGATGGGTGGTGATTGCACATGAGGTGCATTGGCTGGATTCAAGCCTGTGTCTCCTGCATGGAAGGCAAGAATTCGACCATTGAACCACAATGCCTCACACTTACCTCGTACTAGGGCTAAAAATAATACAAAAGTGCTTGTTGGAATTACCAACAAGTAGAGTGCAATAAAAGAAACATTTGTTGCTAGTCTCCAAAATTTAGGATCACTTTTATAGATGGAACTTATCCTTACCATTTGGATTTATGCAGTTTTGTAAGGAATTCAATTATTCTATTATAATTGTATGCACTCTCTGAAATTAGGAATATGCTGCAGGCATGGACTAAAAATGCATAAACTGTTGGCTTTTAGCTGGGATGGAAGATGAGATTTAAAAACAAAACAGATTCCTAAGTTTTGAGCTATGGCTTCTCCTCAAAACAGCTTCTCATAGATTTTTTTTTTTTTAAAAGCTGAGACAGAAGCACTGATTTACCATTTATATAAGGGGCATAATTTATTTCCACTGATTAAAATGATCAAGTATGCAGTGACAGCTCTTTATATTCCAGGTAAATGCTTCCTTTGTGCTTTTCAGACATGAATTTCTGACACGACGTGGGAAAAGCTGAAGAAGTCACTCTTTAGGATGTATTTTTACCCAGGAGGTGGCTTGAGATAGATTAATGGCAAATAACAATAAATTATTTATCATATAATAAGTGTGATAATTGTTCTTATTTATCATCAGTATAACTTGCCTTGTTCTCCTGTCATGCTTTCAATCAAACCCTCCCCAAAGATTTGCCGGTTAAAATATACAGCCCAAAGGTCATTCCAACAATTTTTACTCATAATGGCACACTGATTATCTCCTAATTGAAAAATGTAAACTAGGGGCTCTGTAAGTAATGTGAGTGACCCTTGCATTTCTAACACAATGAGGAGAGTCACTCCGTACCTCTTTTATCCTGCCGTGGGGAACAGTACAATTTTCAGTAATTTTGATGTTCATCTGAATTAATTGGAAAGAGCTTTTTTTGTTTTCTATGGAGAAGCAAAAAAGCCCACGCACCAAAACTGGTTAAAAAGGAGAGATGTAAAATACCACTCACTATCTACTGTCCTGCTGGCAGCTAATCCATTGAAGCTTAATTGTAATTATCCACCAGGTCTGGGGCCAGAGAGGAATACTGATTACCACTACGTGCGTTTCCATAGGCAGAGCTGTGTATTGAGCTTGTTGCAAAGTTTCAGGTAAATTTATTTCTTCTGGCAGCTGTAATGGATCATTGGTCATGGGCCATTTCTGAGCTTGGTACAATGGGAGAAAATAATTCCAACTTATTTGTGCAGTATTCCTTAGAAGGTTGCCAATGTCACCAAACTAGGCTGATATACATTTGAGTACCCCTCAGTCTTGTGTCTGAGGCACCTGTGGTCCAAAATGACTCTGAGTTATTATCTTATGGTTTAAGTATCCTCCCAATAATCCATGCTCAGCTAGACAGCTCTGTAAGGGCTTCCTAAGCCTCCTTAATGTGAACAATGGCCACCATGAAGAAAGAAGTCCACATATTTCTTCTGTTTGTCCCTCTCTCTCCTTCCCTCCTCCCTCATCTCTTCACCCTCTCACCTGATTTTGGGGTTCTCCAGGTCATAGCTCACCTAGGACCCTGTCCTAATGCTCCATTTCCCTCTGACCTGTGTCCTGCCACATAGCTCACCTCTTGAACTTGTTCCTATGTGGCTTACGAACCATTACTTGACACTTCTCTTGCCTAACTACCCTATCCAATGCTTTTAGTAGCCTGGTGCTTCTTCTGTGTGATTTGGGGATTTTTCACACATTCTAGGTTGGATCACCCTTTTTCCAAAGTTGCCCAGCACCCTTTACAGTTCCTTCTACAGGGCATGTGCTCCTATACACACTTGCTCTGTTCTTGTTACCTTGGTTCAAAGTCCCCTTGCCTCTTACCATGTTTTCACAGCTCTTTTCAGACTTTTCATTTATTTTGTCTCTCTTATTCCCATATTGTCCTCAACTTTGGACACCATTTGATTTCCTGTTTTCTGAGGTTTTATAGAGAGCTGGATCTATCTCCACTCCCTCAGCTCAGTATAAGAGCCTCGATCACTCTGCTTACCTCAAAGTGGAGTTTAGATCATATCCATGTCAATCCCCATAGTAGAGGCCACTTTCTGACTCAATAGTTTGGTCAGTGAGTGTATTTTTCAAACAGGTCTTAATAGTAATCTCTGTGATTTTATCAGCTCATTGGGAAGTTGACTTGCCTCATTCAGGAAATAAAGATTTTCTGTGAAATGGGCAGTGGTAGTATATTCTTAAAGAGTGACATACAGCCTTTCCTCCAGAGTTCTTTCTGTCCTGGTATTGATTGAGATGCACTGACTCTCTGGTGATAAGATGTTTTGAACTTCCAAATTAGGGCACATGGATAAACAACAGGACAGAATATTTGAAATCTGGAAAAATTTAAGATATTGTATTAGTTGTCTACTACTGCGTAACAAATAACCTCAAAACTTAACGGTATAAAACAACAAACATTTACTATTTAGTATTTGTGGGTCAGGAATTTGGGAGCAGGGTCTTTCATGGGGTTGCAGTCAAGATATTGGCTGGGCTGCAGTTATCTGAAGGCTTGACTTGGTGCTTTCAAGAGAGCTCACTGACATGGCTGTTGGAGGAAGGCTTCAGTTCCTTACTATGTGGAGCTCTCCATAGGCTGCTTGAATGCTCTCACAACATGGCAGGTGGGTTCCTCCAGAACAAGCAATTCAATACATCAAGGTAGAAGCGGCACTGTCTTTTATGATCTAGCCTTGTGTCTTAGTTTCTCAGTGCTGCTATAAAAGAAATACCACAAGTGGGTGGCTTTAACGAACAGAAATCTATTTTCTGATAGGGCGCTGCTCTAGGGGAAGGTTTTCTTTCTCTGTTGGTGCTGGGGGAAGGTCTTTGTTTCTTTTCAGCTTCTGTTCTTTGGGTCTTTGATGACTTTTGTGTGATGTGGCATCAATCTTCCCCCATCAGTGCTTGCTTTTTTCTGTGCTCTTTTATATCTCAAAAAGTGATTGGCTTAAGACACACTCTACACTGACATGGCTCATTAACATAACAAAGACATTCTTATTCCCAAATGGGATTATGCCCGCAGATGTAAGGTTGAGGATTTACAATGCATAATTTTTGGGGAACACAATTTAATCAATAACACCTTGGAAGTCACACTCTATCATTTCTCTAATATTCTATTGGTTACACATGTCAGCCCTGTTCATTGTGGGAGAGGACTGACCAAGGGCAGGAATACCAGGAGGTCGGATCACTGGGGACCATCATGGAGGCTGACTACTACAAATGTATAGATTCATTTACTAATGCATCACCTCAGCCTGTTATCCCTCCAACCATGCTTGGGAGGTGGTGGGGGAGGATTGTGCCTTGCTCAGCTCAGCTGGAGGAGGCACTGGAGCACATTGTCATATTTGCACTCAAATCAGCAAACAAAGAACTCCCAACAATTATGATTAAAACAAACTGAAAGATTAATTTATTCTCTCTCTCACTTTCTCTTTCCCCCATCTCTGTGTTTCCCAAATTAATTTCCCAGACCACTAGTCCTGTGAGATGCTCTACCAAAAATGATTCTGTAGTCAAGTTCAGAGATTCACAATTTTTTTTTTTAAATAGTGCTTTGGGTGAAAGTTTACAGCTCAAGTTAATTTCTCATTGAACAATTTATACACATATTGTTTTGTGACATTGGTTGCAATCCCCACAATGGGACCTCATGCTCCCCCTTTCCACCACAGGTTCCCTGTGTCCATTCATCCAGTTCCTGTCCCTTCCTGCCTTCTCATCCTGCTTTTGGACAGGAACTGCCCATTTGGTCTTGTATATTTGATTGAACTAAGAAACACATTCTTCACATGTATTATTTTTGTTTTATAGGCCTGTCTAATCTTTGTCTGAAAAGTGGGCTTTGGGAATGGTTTCATTTCTGGGTTAACAGAGCACCCAGGGGTCATAGTTTTGGGGGAGATTCACAATTTTTATTACCTGATTAATGGCTCTGAGAGTTCCTGCAATAGAGGTACCTTTGTTTAATCCAGCATTTCTCAACCTTATTTGTCCAGAATTTTTTTTTATTCAGTTGTATCTAATAACATCCTCCAAACCTAATGTTCTTTAAAACATAAACGTTGAAACACTGATCTAGATAGTTCAATGTTTATAACCAATGTTATTCCAGAACAAAGTTAAGATGGTTGTAATGTTAAGAGAAGCACTTTGAACCCACCTGGAATCATACAGTCAAGTGCACCCTCTAGACTGAAGCCCTTGAAGGGCAATCTTATATCCACAACACCTAACACAGTCCCTTAAACCGTTCGTTTGCTGGGGAACCTTCAATTTGACCATCCCCTTTACTCTGCTCTAAGAGCATGTACTTCAGTGTTTCTCTACCCCCGTATGAAACCTCTATCGAAAACTCCCCCTCAAAGTCTTCCAAAGAGTGTTAACCTTCTTTCCCCAAGAGGAGAAAATTTTCTCCACCAACATAAAAACTCCATGAAGCATTGCAGTGCTGAGATTAAGCATCTCTTAGCTGGTGTATTTTATGGCTGAATTGCTTGTCTTGGTATGTAAGCCTCTGGGGCATAACCATTTCTTCTTATGAGACTGGTACAGCACCCAGCACACTGTCAGCACTCAACCCAAAATAAATCATCATAATAATAGTCATAAACATAAATCAAGGGAGCACAATTCAACTTACTTATAGCCTTACAGGAGAAGCACAATAGAAAAAGTGCAGTTATTTTCCATCATATTATCCTATATCATTTCCAAGCAAAATATCTTACAGCCCACTAGTTTGTAACCAGATAATAAAGGATTCTGGTGTAACCTGCAAATTCTGAGGGGCCAGAGTTAAATGATGTGAAGCTAGAAGCTAACAATTCCTAATTTTCTATAATTAAAACCTGAACTTCTAGGGCTTATTAAGATAATATTTAACATATAATTATCTTGACATTTTAAAAAGGAAAAATGTTTAAGACAAGTTATGTAGCAATGTTTAATCACCAAAATTTACTTGTTCTGTTCATTTTTTTAAACGTTTGCTCTTTGATTTCCAAGGTGAAAACCCAAAGCTTAATAAAGATTTTAATCTAATATTTAATCTAATGGATGATAGTGGATTAGTTTGTGGGTTATCCCCCCCACACAACACACCTCTATGTACAGGATGCTTTTACCACCTTGAAATCAAGGCCTCTCGTAAAGTTGGGCTGGTTATCCCATGCAACTGTACATCAGACTGTAGTAGCCACATTATCTTTTTTTTTTATTAACTTAGAGAACTTGGAAAACATAGACATATAATATACAGAAGAAAATAATAATACCCAATATATTCACCACCCAGAATAAATCACTTGCACATTTTGATAGAGTTACTTTCAGGCTTTTTGCCAAGCATATACTTTAAAAAATATACAAGTAACATATGACTATATTTTCCTTTTTTTAATTAGAACATTTCAGACGGAGATGAAATACTCTTTGAGCATCATCTAAATCTTGCCCTCCTTTCACCCCTTTTATCATGAGTTTGGTTTATATCCTTCAGATATTTGTACTTTTTAAAAAAATTTTGTACTAACATACATGTCCCCCACCTCTGTCAGTTTGTCGTACTGTGGGGGCTTGCCTGTTGCTGTGATGCTGGAAGCTATGCCACCAGTATTCAAATACTAGCAGGGTCACCCATGGTGGATGGGTTTCAGCTGAGCTTCCAGACTAAGACAGACTAGGAAAAAGGGCCTGGTGGTCTACTTCTGAAAAGGATTAGCCAGTGAAAACCTTACGAATAGCAGCGGAGCGTTGTCTCTAGTGCCAGAAAATGAGCCGTTCCGGTTGGAAGGCACTCAAAAGACAACAGGGGAAGAGCTGCCTCTTCAAAGCAGAGTCATCTTTAATGACATGGATGGAGTCAAGCTTTCGGGACCTTCATTTGCTGATGTGGACGACTCAAAATGAGAAGAAATAGCTGCAAACATCCATTAATAATCAGAAGGTAGAATGTACAAAGCATGAATCTAGGAAAATTGGAAATCGTCAAAAATGAAATGGAATGCATAAGCATAGATATCCTAGGCATTAGTGAGCTGAAATGGACTGGTATTAGCCATTTTAAATTGTACAATCATATGGTCTGCTATGCCGGGAATGACAAATTGAAGAGAAATGGCGTTGCATTCATCGTCAAAAAAACATTTCAAGATCTATCCTAAAGTACAGTGCTGTCAGTGATAGGGTAATATCCATATGCCTAAAAAGAAGACCAGTTAATATGACTATTAGTCAAATTTACTCACCAACCACTAAGGCCAAAGATGAAGAAATGGAAGATTTTTACCAACTTCTGCAGTCTGAAGTTGATCAAACATGCAAGCAGGATGCATTGATAATTATTGGTGATTGGAATGTGAAAGCTGGAGGCAAAGAAGAAGGATTGGTAATTGGAAACTATGGCCTTGGTGATAGAAACAATGCTTGATAGAATTTTGCTAGACCAACAACTTCTTCACTGCAAATACATTTTTTCACCAACATAAATGACAAATATACATGTGGACCTCGTCAGATGGAATACACAGGAATCAAACGACTACATCTGTGCAAAGAGACAGCAGAAAAGGTCAATATCATCAGTCAGAACAAGGTCAGGGGCTGACTGTGGAACGAACCATCAATTGCTTATAGGCAAGTTCAAGCTGAAACTGTAGAAAATTAGAACAAGTCCACGAGAGTCAAAGTAAGACCTTGAGCATATCCCACCTGATTTAGAGACCATCTTAAGAATAGATTTGACGTGTTGAACACTAATTACTGAAGACCAGACAAGTTGTGGAATGACATCAAGGACATCATACATGAAGAAAGCAAGAGATCATTAAAAAGACAGGAAAGAAAGAAAAGACCAAAATGGATGTCAGAAGAGACTCTGAAATTTGCTCTTAAACGTCGAGTAGCTAAAGTGAAAGGAAGAAATGATGAAGTAAAGAGCTGAACAGAAGACTGCAAAGGCCAGCTTGAGAAGACAAAGTATTTTAATGAAATGTGCAAAGACCTGGAGGTAGAACACCAAAAGGGAAAAATGCACTTGGCATTTCTCAAGCTGAAAGAACTGAAGAAAAAATTCAAGCCTTGAATTGCAATATTGAAGGATTTTATGGGGAAAATGTTAAATGACCCAGGAAGCATTAAAAGAAGACGGAAGGAATACACAGAGTCACTATACCAGAAAGAATTGGTCAATGTTCAGCCATTTCAGGAGGTAGCATATGCTCAGGAACTGATGGTACGGAAGGAAGAAATCCAAGCTGCACTGAAGGGATTGGTGAAAAACAAGGCTCCAGGAATTGACTGAATACAACTCAGATGTTTCAACAAACAGATGCAGCACTGGAAGTGCTCACTTGTCTATGCCAAGAAATTTGGAAGACAGCTACCTGGCCAAACAACTGGAAGAGATCCGGATTTATGCCTAATCCCGAGAAAGATGATCCAACCGAATGTGGAAATTATTGAACAGTATCATTAATATTACACACAAGTAAAATTTTGCTGAAGATCGTTCAAAAGCAGCTGCAGCAGTATATTGACAGGGAACTGCCAGAAATTCAAGCCAGATTCAGAAGAGGACATGGAACCAGAGATATCATTGCTGATGTCCGATGGATCCTGGCTGAAAGCAGAGAATACCAGAAAGATGTTTACCTGTGTTTTATTGACTATGCAAAGGCATTCGGCTATGTGGCTCATAACAAACTATGGATAACATTGTGAAGAATGGGAATTCTAGAACACTTAATTGTGCTCATGAGGAACCTGTACATACACTAAGAGGAAGGGGTTTGAAAAGAAAAAGGGGATACTGTGTGGTTTAAAGTCAGGAAAGGTGTGCGTCAGGGTTGTATCCTTTCACCATACTTATTCAATCTGTATGCTGAACAAATTACCTGAGAAGCTGGGCTATATGAAGAAGAATGGGGCATCAGGATTGGAGGAAGACTCATTAACAACCTGTGATATGCAGATGACACAACCTTGCTTGGTGAAATTGAAGAGGACTTGAAGCACTTACTGATGAAGATCAAAGACCACAGCCTTCAGTATGGATTACACCTCAACATAAAGAAAACAAAAATCCTCACAACTGGACCAAAAAGCAACATCATGATTAAACTGAGAAAAGATGAAGTTGTGGAGGATTTCATTTTATTTGGATCCACAATCAACACCCATGGAAGCACCACTCAAGAAATCAAAAGAAGCATTGCACTGGGCAAATATGCTGCAAAAGATCTCTTTAAAGTGTTGAAAAGCAGAGATGTCACCTTGAAGACTAAGGTGTGCCTGACCCAAGCCATGGTGTTTTCAATCACCTCTTATGCATGCAAAAGCTGGAGGATGAATAAGGAAGACAAAAGAAGAATTGACACCTTTGAATAGTGGTGTTGGCGAAGAATATTGAATTTACAATGGACTGCCAAAAGAACAAACGAATCTGTCTTGGAAGAAGTACAACCAGAATGCTCCTTAGAAGCAAGGATGGCTAGACTAGGTCTTATATACTTCGAGCATGTTATCAGAAGGGGCCAGTCCCGGAGAAGGACATCAGCATCATGCTTGGTAAAGTAGACGGCCAGCGAAAAACAGGAAGACCTGCCACAAGATGGATTGACATGGTGGCTGCAACAATGGGCTCAAACATAACAACGATTGTGAGGATGGTGCAGTACGGGGCAGTGTTTCGTTCTGTTGTATGTAGGGTTGCTATGAGTCAGAATTGACTCGACTGCACCTAAAAACAACTACGACATATGTGTGTGTATCCTTATGAAATGTGCACTATTGTTTTGTAACAGGAAAAGCATTATATTATAGTGTATATATTTTTATGCAAATAAGTTTCAAAACAAAACCATTTGTGTTGATACACACTGGCTCATTTCTCTTATCTACTATATGATAGTCCACGTCTTGAATATACATTTTATTTTACTATTTACTATTACAAACAATATTGCAATGAACATCTTTGCTTATGCTAAGGTTCTTTCTGAGTAGATACGTAGAAATGTAAAAGCTGGATCATAGAGTATGCATGTTTTTTATTTTAACAGACAGTGCAAAGTTATGTTCTAATTTATGCAGTCACCACTGCTGAATAAATGCCTATCTCTACAAATCCTTACCAATGTATGGTATATTCAAATGTTAATGCTTCTCCCTGTCTGCTTGATGCAAAGTATCATTAGTGATTTAATTTGTATCTCTCTGGTTATTAGTGAGGGTAAGTGTATTTTCATATGTTTTTTGACCATTAGTATTTCTTCTTCAATTAACTGTGTGTTTATATCTTTTGCTTATTTTTCTACTGGATTGTCTCTTTCTTATTGACTATTAGGAGTTCTTCATATAATCTAGATATAAATATTTTGTCTTTCATATTTGCTTCAAATATTTTTCGCAATCTTTTTTTGTCTTTGAACTTTGTTTAGGTGTCTTTTTATTTATAAGTAGTTAAAAATTTAAGGCAATCAAATTTATCTATATTTTCTTTTATGATTTTTACTTTTTAAAAATTTTCATAAGACAAATTTAGTTGCTTTTTCACCCCTCTAGTTACAATGAGATATCAGTAATTCTGGATCTTAACTTGGTCAGATGTGAAATCAATGTCAAGTTGAAACTCAGTTGGTCAAGAGATAGTCCTAATGGATTTAATCAATGGGGAACCACAGAAAATATCCAATAAGTGTACCCCATTTTAACAAAGTGAAGGTGCTATTTTCTATTTCATCAATTATTTTATGCCTCAGCTTATTTTATTTAGCAGCTGAGTTCCCCTCCTTTGATTTACAGCATTACTTAATTACACATTCGGCAATCTCCATTGAATGCCTTTTTCCTCCTACCACTAAAAATTTAACAGCAGTTGTTAGTGAAACAAGAGAAAACTGTGTTCACCAAGATGTACTCCAAATGCAAGGGAAAATGGATTTCAGAATTGGGATCAACATGGTTATGTCAAATGAGGAAAATCTCTCTTCTACTTTCCTGCTTTATGTATACCTGGCCTCCTGTGTTTTTGCAGAAGAATTCTTAGGTCCAAGAAAATCTTCCAGCAAGTTTTTTTTCTTTTCTACTTTATTGGGAGTAAGCTCTCAGAGTAGAATATCAAGTAGTAGGACAATTAAAAGGTTGGCAAGGTCTATACTCATTGCTGCCCAAGTTTCCAGCAATGGAGGTAGAGTATAGAATCCTAGTGTTAGAGAAGCTCCTGGTGTGATGCTGTGCCACAGGGCCAACCTCCAGATCTGCTACACGTGCCAATATAAATTCTTATAAGAACATGTATTGGGTAGTGACAATTCCTACTCCAATAGTTTATGGCTTATTTTAGGTGTCTTTGTATTGATAGGGTGGCACTGAAAATAATTGTTCAAGGAAGATTTAAATATAAGTTATATGGCTAATATAATATATGCTGTCCTTAACTAATGAAGAGCTTTTGTAGGCCTGATATTTTTATTTATGCCTTATATATATTTTGTATGCCTTATCCTCATAACAAAACTGACAAGTATTATTTTTTTAAATAATTGTTTTATTGAGATATAATTAACATAGCATACAATTCGTCTATTTTAAATGTACAGTTTAGTTTTTTTTTAGTATATTAATAGAGTTGTGTAATTATCACCACAATCAATTTTAGAACATTTTTGTCATTCCCCCAAAATACCTCATACCCATTAGCAGTCATTCCCTTCATTTTCACCCATCCCTAGATGCCCATTAATCTATTTTCTATCTCTGTATATTTACCTTTTCTGGAAATTTCATATAAAGGGAATCATGCAATATTGGTCTTTTGTGACTGACTTCTTACACTTTGCATAATGTTTTCAAGGTTCATCCATACTGTAGCACGTATTAGTATTTCATTTAATTCTTTATTATTGCCATGTAATATTCCATTGTATAAGTATACTACATTTTGTTTACCCTTTCATCACTTGATGGACATTTGTGTAGTTTCCATTCTGATTGGTGCTATTACTCTCATTTGATTGGTGAGGAAACAGTGCAGAGCTATAGACATCCAGTGCACATTTTACAATTGGAGCCTATCTCTTTTCATATTCTTTGACTTTCTTCTTGCTTCATCGTAAAATTGTTGTTCTTGTTAGGTGCTGTCCAGTTGGTTCTGACTCATAGCACTGCCCAGTCCTGCGCCATCCTTACAGTTGTAGCTATGTTTGAGCCCATTGTTGCAGCCACTGTGTCAATTCATTTTGTTGAGGTTCTTCCTCTTTTTCGCTGACCCTCTGCTTTACCACGCATGATGTCCTTCTCCAAGGAATTAAAAAACTTGTCCAGGTTCGCGAGATGAAGTCTCGCTATCCTTGCTTCCAAGGAGCATTCTGGATCTACCTCTTCCAAGATAGACTTGTTCGTTCTTCTGGTAGTCCATGGTATACTCAATATTCTTTGCCAACACCAGAATTCAAAGGCATCAATTCTTCTTCGGTCTTCCTTATTCATTGGCCAGCTTTCACATGCATATGAGGGGATTGAAAACACTATGGCTTGGGTCAGGCTCACTTTAGTCCTCCAAGTGACATCTTTGCTTTTTAACACTTTCAAGAGGTCTTTTGCAGCAGATTTGCCCAATGCAATACGTCAATTGATGTCTTGACTGGGGCTTCCATGGTGTTGATTGTGGATCCAAGTAAAATGAAATTCTTGACAACTTCAATCTTTTCTCTGTTTATCATTATGTTGTTTATTGGTCTAGTTGTGAGGATACTTGTTTTCTTTATGTTGAGGTATAATCCATACTGAAGGCTGTGGTCATTGATCTTCATCAGTTAGTGCTTCAAGTCCTATTTACTTTAGCAAACAAGGTTGTATCATCTGCATATTGCAGGTTGTTAATGAGTCTTCCACCAATCATGATGCCACATTCTTCTTCATATAGTTCAGCTTTTCGGATTATTTGCTCAGCATACAAATTGAATCAGTATGCTGAAAGGATATAACTCTGACACATACTTTCCTGACTTTAAACCATGCAGTACCCCATTGTTCTGTTAGAATGACTGCCTGTTGGTTTATGTACAGGTTCCTTATGAGCACAATTAAGTGTTCTGGAATTCCCATTCTTCGTAATGTTATCCATAATCTGTTATGATCCACACAGTTGAAAGCCTCCACACAGTCAATAAAACACAGGTAAACATCTTTCTGATATTCTCTGGCAGTTCCCTTTTGATGCACCACTGCAACAATTTTTGAACTATCTTTGGTAAAATCTTACTTGGGTGTGATATCAATGATATTGCTCAATAATTTTCACATTCTGCTGGATCACCTCTGCTTGGAATGGGCACAAATATAGATCTCTTCCTGTCGATTGGCCAGGAAGCTGTCTTCCAAATTTTTTGGCATAGATGAGTGAGAACCTCCAGTGCTGCATCCATTTGTTGAGACATCTCAGTTGGTATTCATTTAATTCCTGGAGTCTTGTTTTTTGCCAGTGCCTTCAGTGCAGCTTGGACTTCTTCCTTCTTGATCATATGCCACCTCCCGAAATGGTTGAACATTGACCAACTTCTCTTTGGCACAGTAATTCTGTGCATTCCTTCCATCCTCTTCTGATGCTTTCTAATTCAATATTTTGTCTATAGAATTCTTCCCTATTGCAACTCAAGGCTTGAATTTTTTCCTCAGTTCTTTCAGCTTGAGAAATGCTGAGTGTTTTCTCCCCTTTTCGTTTTCCAACTCCAGTCTTCACAGTTCACTATAATACTTTACTTTGTCTTCTTGAGCCTCCCTTGAAATCTTCTGTTTAGCTCTTTTACTTCATCATTTCTTCTGTTTGCTTTAGCTACTCTACATTCAAGAGCAAATTTCAGAGTCTCTTCTGACAGCTATTTTGGTTTTTTCTTTCATTCTTGTCTTTTAATGACCTTTTGCTTTCCTCATGTATGACGTCCTTGATGTCATCTCACAATTCATCCGGTCTTTTGTCATTAGTGTTCAATGCATCAAATCTATCCTTGAGATGGTCTCCAAATTCAAGTGGGATATACTCAAGGTTGTACTTTGGTTCTCGTGGACTTGTTTTAACTTTCTTCGGCTTCAACTTGCATTTGAGCTATTGATGGTCTGTTCTGCAGTCAACCCCTGACCTGTTCTGACTGATGATAATGAGCTTTTCTATAGTGTCTTTCCATAGATGTAGTCGATTTGATTCCTGTGTTTTCCATCTGGTGAGGTCTATGTGTATAGTCACCGTTTATGTTGTTGAAGAAAGGTATTTGCAATGAAGAAGTTGTTGGTCTTGCAAAATTCTCTCATGTGATCTCCATCATTATTTCTTAAAATTAAGGACACCAATATGTATGTTTAGGAAAATTGCTATCAATTTGATTCACTTGATGCTGTCATCTTCTTTAATTCCCCTGGGTAGAGACAAAATCTTGGCACCATCAGTGTAACAAGACTTGGTGTTAGTTGCCATTGAGTTGGCTCTGACTCTTTTTTTTTTTTTTTTTTTTAATATTTTATTGTACTTCAGGTGAAGGCTTACAGAACAGATAGTTTCTCATGTAACAGTAACACACATGCTGTTTTATGACA
>NW_004444075.1:4856201-4880074 GCF_000243295.1 Trichechus manatus latirostris
TCTTCATTTGATGTTCTAGGGTTTCAGGATTGTTGATTCTCTGTTTGGCTTAGTTTTTCGGATCTTTGTTGTGGAGGGACGGCGTGGTGCTTCTGGCTCTGACTCTTGGTGACCCTATGTGTAACAGAGGAAAACATTGCCCAGTCCTGCACTATCCTTACAATCTATGGTACGTTTGAGCCTATTTTTGTAGCCACTGTGTCAATCCATCTAGGGGAGGATTTCCCTTGTTTTTGCTGTCCCTCTACTTTATCAAACATGATGTTCTTTTCTGGTGATTCATCTTTCCTGATGACATGTCCAAAATAAGCAAGTCAAAGTCTTTCCATCCTCACTTTTAAGAAGCATTCTGGCTATACTCCCTCCAAGATAGATTTATTCATTTTTCTGGCAGTCCATGGTATAGTCAATATTCTTCACCAATACCACAATTCAAATGCATAAATTCTCCTTTGATCTTCCTTTTTCATTGTCCAGTTTTCACACACATATGAGGTGGCTGGAAGCACCATGACATGGGTCATGTTCACCTTAGTCATCAAAGTGATATTTGCTTTTTAACACTTTAAAGAGGTCTTTTGCACCATTTTGCCCAATGAAAACCATCACTGGATTTCTTGATTGCTGCTTCCATGGACATTGATTGTTGATCCAAGAAGAATAAAATCCTTGACAACTTCAATTTCTTCTTCATTTATTATGATGTTGTTTATTGGTTCAGTTGTGAGGATTTTAGTTTTCTTTATGTTTAGGGGTAACACATACTGAAGGTTTTAGTCTTTTATCTTCATCAGTAAGTGCTTGCTTCAAGTTGTCTTCACTTTTGGCAAGGAGGGTTGTGTCATCTGCATATTGCAGGTTGTTAATGGGTCTTCCTCCAATCCTGATGCCTCATTCTTCATATATTTCAGCCAAGACTTTAGGCATATCTAAAAGCTCCAACACAGAAATTCTCCAAGCACCTATATTCCAGAATCCCATTCATTATCATCATGCTAGCCTGTTAACTTTCGATATTTTGGTAGTTGATGAGTCTCCTTCACCTGACTAAAACTAGTTATTCTCAAGACTCAGCAGGTGCTTCTGACAGGAGAACATCCCTCACATCCTTCCTCAATGCTGCTTTGATTTCCCAAACTTTTCCAGGATCTTATAATTATCTGTTAGGTGAACTTAGCTGAATATGAACTTGACTGTACCCTAGTTTTCTATGTATTCCTAGTGTCCAGCACAAATCCAGACGTATATTGGGTGCTCCATAAATATTTGTCATATTAATTAAGCCCACATTTCTTTGACATTCTGCCCAGTGTTCTTTCATGTTTCAGGCTAGAGTTTTTCTAATTATGTTTTTAGCAGTGGAATAGTTTTCCACCCAGTAGTATCTTATAGAGACCCCAATACATAAGACGAAGAAAAGAAGAGCTGGCCTGGTTAAAGCAGGAGTTGGGAAGCCAGAAGTTTCATCCTTTGGTCCATTCTCTGATGGTTCTACCTGAGGGCATCTCAGTGGAGTGCCAAGGTTCAGAGGATCACAGCTGGAAAACCCTCATTCCAGACTCATAAAATGAGTCAGATTAAGATCCTAAATAGGAATAGCTATTTCATATTTATCACTCCATGTCCTATTTGAGAAGGTCTTGCAGGAAGTTATATATTAGGTCAATTGTTTCAACAATTATGTAATAAGTACCTATTATGTACCAGGCTCTATTTTAATAATTAAGGTTACAAAACCATCAGCAGAACATCCAAAATATTTTCCCTCAAGGATCTTACATTCTAATAGGGAAAAATTGCTGTTGTTAGCTGTTTTTAAGTCGGCCCCCAACCCATGGCTACCTCATGCACAATGAGATCTGACTATTGTGATCCTTAGAGTTTTCATTGGCTGATTTTTTGGAAGTAGATCAGCAGGCCTTTCTTCCTAGTTTGTCTGGAAGCTCTGCTGAAACCTTTTCAGCATCATAGCAACATGCAAGCCTCCACTGACGGATGAGTGGTGGCTGTGCTTGAGTTGCATTGGCTGGGAAATGAATCTTATTCTCCTGCAAGATAAGAATTGTTGTTGTTGTTGTTAGGTGCCGTCAGGTCGGTTCCGACTCAGCAACTCTATGTACAGCAGTACGAAACAGCGCCCAGTACTGCACCATCCTCACAATTGTTGTTGCTTGAGCCCATTGTTGCAGCCACTGTGTCAGTCCATCTCATTGAGGGTCTTCCTCTTTTTTGCTGACTGTCTAATTTACCAAGCATGATGTACTTCTCCAGGAGCTGATCCCTCCTGATAACATGTCCAAAGTCTGTGAGAAGAAGTCTCGCCATCCTTGCTTCTAAGGATTATTTGCTCAGCATACAGATAGAATAAGTATGGTGAAAGGAAACAACTCTGACACATACCTTTCCTGACTTTAAATCATGCAATATCCCCTTGTTCTATTTGAAAGACTGCCTCTTGATCTACGTACAGCTTTCTCATGAGCAAAATTAAGTGTTCTGGAATTCTGATTCTTCAAAATTTTATCCATAATTTGTTATGATCCACATAGTTGAATGCCTTTACGTAGTCAATAAAACACAGGTAAGCATCTTTCTGGCATTCTCTGCTTTCAGCCACGGTCCATCTGACATGAGCAATGATGTCCCTCGTTCCAAGTTCTCTTCTGAATCCAGCTTGAATTTCTGGCAGTTCCCTGTTGATGTACTGCTGCAAGTGCTTTTGAATGATCTTCAGCAAAATTTTACTTGTGTGTGATATTAATGATATTATTAGTTAATTTTCACATTCTGTTGGATCACCTTTCTTTGGAATGGGTACAAATATGCATCTCTTCCAGTCAGTTGGCCAGATAGCTATCTTCTAAATTTCTTGGCATAGATGAGTGAGCATCTCCAGCCCTGCATCTGTTTCTTGAAACATCTCAATTAGCATTCTGTCAATTCCAGGAGCCTTGTTTTTTGCCAATGTCTTCAGTGCAGCTTGGACTTCTTCCTTCAATACCATTGGTTCTTGATCATATGCCACATCCTGAAATGGTTGACTGTTGACCAATTCTTTTTGGTACAGTGACTCTGTGTATTTCTTCCATCTTCTTTAGATGTTTCCTGCATCGTTTAGCCTTTTGCCCATAGAATCCTTCCCTGTTGCAACTTGAGGCTTGAATTTTTTTCTTCAGTTCTTTCAGCTTGAGAAATGACGAGTGTGTTTTTACCTTTCAGTTTTCTAACTCCAGGTCTTTGCACACGTCATTATGATACTTTACTGTCTTCTTGAGCCGCCCTTTGAAGTCTTCTGTTTAGCTCTTTTATTTCATCATTTCTTCTGTTTGCTGTAGCTACTGTACATTCAAGAGTCTCTTCTGACATCCATTTTGGTCTTTTCTTTCTTTCCTGTCTTTTTAATGACCTTTTGCTTTCTTAATATATGATATCCTTGATGTCATTCCACAACTCATCTCGTCTTCCGTCATTAGTGTTCAATGCTTCAAATCTGTTCTTGAGATGGTCTCCAAATTCAGGTAGGATATACATAAGGTTGTACTCTGACTGTTGTGTACTTGTTCTAATTTTCTTCAACTTCAACTTGAACTTGCAAATGAGCAATTGATGGTCTGTTCCACAGTCGGCCCCTGGCCTTGCTCTGACTGATGATATTGAGCTTTTCAATCATGTCTTTCCACAGATATAGTTGATTTGATTCCGGTGTATTCCATCTGGCACGGCCCATGAGTATAGTCGTCATTTATGTTGTTGAAACATGATATCTGCAATGAAGAAGTTGTTTGTCTTGTAAAATTCTATCATGCGATCTCCGGCATCATTTCTATCACCAAGGCCGTGTTTTCCAACTACCGATCCTTCTTCTTTGTTTCCATCTTTCACAATTCCAATCACCAGTAATTATCAATGCATCTTGTCTGCATGTTTGATCAGTTTCAGACTGCAGAAGTTGGTAAAAATCCTCAATTTCTTCATCTTTGGCATTAGTGGTTGGTGTATAAATTTGAATAATAGTCGTATTAACTGTTCTTCCTTGTAGGCATATGGATATTATCCTATCACTGACAGCATTGTACTTCAGGATAGACCTTGAAATGTTGTTTTTGTTGATGACGCATTACCATTCTTCTTCAAGTTGTCATTCCTGGCATAGTGGACCATGTGATGGTCTGAGTCAAAATGGCCAATACCAGTCCATTTCAGCTCACTAGTGCCTAGGATATTGATCTTTATGCATTCCATTTCATTTTTGATGATTTCCAATATTCCTAGATTTAACTTCATACATTCCGCATTCTGATTATTAATGAATGTTGGCAGTTGTTTCTTCCCGTTTTGAGTCGTGCCACATCAGTAATTGATTGTCCCAAAAGCTTGACTCCATCCATGTCATTAGGTTGACTCTACTTTGAGGAGGCAGCCCTTCCCCAGTCATCCTTTGAGTACCTTCCAATTTGAAGGGCTCTTCTTCCGGCAGTATATCAGACAATGTTCTGCTGCTATTCACAAGGTTTTTACTGGTTAATTTTTTTCAGAAGTAGACCACCAGTTCCTTCTTCCTACACTGTCTTAATCTGGAAGCTCAGCTGAAACTAGTCTACCATGGGTGACCCTGCTGGTATTTGAATACTGGTGGCATAGCTTCCAGCATGACAGCAACATGCAAACCCTCACTGTATGACAAACTGCCAGACGAGTGGGGGAAAGATGAGAATAGATAATTAGAAAAATATATAAAAAAATGATATTGTATGTTTGATGGTAGTAAGTGCTATTGATAAAAATAAAGCAAGAATGGGGTACAGGGTGTGTGTGTGTGTTGGGATTATTGAGGTTTTAAATGGAAAGGTAAGGGAAGGCCTCAGTGAGAAAGTGGCATTTGCATATAGAACTGAAGGTGGTGAGGGAATGAGCTACAGTATATCTGGGAACAGTAAGTGTGAAGTCCTGAGGTAGAAGCATGCCTGAAAATAGGGATTATATCTTTTTTTGATTGTGCATTAGGTGTAAGTTTACAGAACAAATTAGATTTCCATGTAATAGTCTATACATAAAGAGTTTCATGGCCTTGGTGTCATTCCTCACAATGCGTCAGCACTCTCTCCATTTCTGCCTGGATTCCCTGTTATCTTTCGTCCTGATTTTCTACCTTTCCTGCCTTTTCATCATTGCTTTTGGACAAATATTGCCTTTTTGATCTCGTATAATTGTTTGTTCTAAGGAGCACATTCCTCTTGGGTGTTATTGTTTATTTTATGGATTTGTCTATTGTTTGGCTGGAAGGTGGTCTCTGAGAATGGCTTCAGTTTCAGGTCAGAAGGGTGTTTTAGGGTCATAGGCTTGGGGATTTCTCCACTCTCGGTTAAGCCAGTAAGTCTGATCTTTTTTGTGAATTTTATTTTTTGTTCTCCAGTTTTTCTTGTGCTTTGTCTAGGACCCTCTGTTGTGATCCTAGTCAGAGCAGTAGGTAGTGGTAGCCAGGCACCATCTAGTTCTTTTGGCCTCAGAGTCATGTAGACTGTGGTTCATGTGGTCCATTAGTCCGTTGAACTAATTGCTCCTTGAGTCTTTGGTTTTCTTCACTCTTCTTTGCTCCAGATGGCAAGAGATCAATAGCTGTATCTTAGATGGATGCTTGCAAGCTTTTAAGACCCCAGACATTACTCACCAAAGTAGGATGCAGAACATTGTCTTTATGAACTATGTTGTGTCAATTGATGGAGATGTCCCCCGAGTCTATGGACCTTTGCCTTCAGACCAAGGAATTTCATCCTGCAAGGTGTTTGGTTATGTGCAAGAGGTTTTCTGGACTGTGCCTCTTGTGTGCAATATTGTCTATGTTAATATATGAGGAGCACTAACATTCATGTATGCAGGAATATCCACCACCAAACCCATATCTGCCAATGGGTGTGCTCTCTTACACTCTTCCACACCTTTTGGCATATCTATCTACCTATGTATCCATTTGTAAATTATTGTTTGTTAATACTATTGTTGCAGGATTGTCTATGCTATAGTAGTTAGACCATACAAAAATAAAACCAAACCCTTTGCGTTCGAGTTGATTCCGACTCATAACGACCCTATAGGGTAGAGTGGAACCACCCCATAGGATTTCCAAGGAGCGACTGGTGGATTCGAACTGCCAGACTTTTGGTTAGCAGCCGAGCTTTTAACCAATGTGCCACCAGGGCCCCATAGTAGTTACCGTAGTTGCCCTTTGTTCTTGAGTTCCTCTCAGTGTCCTCTCTTGCCTTGGTCATGTGCTGACATCTCCCATATTGTGTATTGCCTTTCCCTTCACCAGTATTAATATGTGTCTTCTATCTATTTGGTAATTTTCCCTCCCGCTTCCATCCCTGGTAATCATCAAAGAATTTTTTTTTCCTGTGTGTAAGCCTTACATTATTGCATTTTAATAGCCATCTCATATAATATTTGTCTTTTGGTGATTGACTTCTTTCACTCAGCATAATATCCTCCAGATTTATCCATGTTGTGAGATGTTTCATGGATCCATCATTATTCTTTATCATTGTGTAGTATTTCACTGTGTGTATGCACTACAGTTTGTTAATCCATTCATCTGTTGATGGACACTTATGTTTTTTCCATCTTTTTGCTGTTATGAACAATGCTGTGATGAACATGGGCGTGCATATGTCTATTCATGTTATGGCTTTTATTTCTTTAGGGTATGTACCTAGGAGTGGGATTGCTGGATCATATATTTCTATTTCTAGATTTTGAGGAAGTGTTATACCATTTTCCATTGTGATTGTACCATTTTACATTTCCACCAACAGAGTATAAGAGTTCCAATTTCCCCACAATCTTGCTAACATTTGTTATTTTCTGTTTTTTTGATTAGTGCCAGTAATGTCAGGGTGAGACGGTATCTTAACATAGTTTTTTTTTTTTTTAAATATTTTATTGTACTTCAAGTGAAGGCTTACAGAACAAATAGTTTCTCATGAAACAGTAGCACACATGTTGTTTTATGACATTGGTTAACAACCCCACAACATATTAACCCTCTAACTTCTCAACCTTTTTTTTTGGTGAAGATACTCATAGCCAAAGAGACACCGTTTCAAAAATTTCTACATACACAGTTCAGTGACATTGACTATGCTCTTCCAGTTGTGCTGTTATTCTCACTTAAGATGAAGGCTTACAGAACAAAATAGTTTCTCATTTAACAGTTACTACAGATGTTGCCCTGTGACAATGGTTAACAATCTCACATCTTATCATAGTTTTGATTTGCATCTCTCTAATTGCTAATGCTCGTCCACATTTCTTCATATGTTTGTTAGCTGCCTGAATGTCTTCTTTGGTGAAGTGTTTATTCATATTCTTTGACCATTTTTTAATTGGATTGTTTGTCTTTTTATTGTTGAGGTGTTAAAATTTTCTATCAATTTTAGAGATTAGACCCTTGTCAGATATGTTTTAGCCAGAAATTTTTTCCCTGTCTTTAGGTTCTCTTTCTACTATTTCGGAGAAGTCTTTTGTTGAGCTAAGTGTTTAATTTTTAGGAGACTCCATTTTTCTAGTTCATCTTCTGATGTATGTGCATTTTTAGTTATGTTTTGTATTCTACTTATGCCATGTATTGGGGCCCCTAGTATTGTCCCTAATTTTTCCTCCATGATCTTTATAGTTTTAGGTTTTATATTTAGGTCTTTGATCTGTTTTGAGTTAGTTTTTGTGTATGGTGTGAGGTATGGGTCCTGCTTCATTTTTCTACAGATAGATATCCAGTTTTGCCAGCACTATTTGTTGAAGAGACTGTCTCTTCCCCATTTAATGGTCTTTGGTCCTTTGTCAAAGATCAGCTGTCTATAGGTGGATGGATTTATGTCTGGGTTCTCAGTTCTGTTCCATTGGTCTATGTGTCTGTCATTGTACCAGTACCAGGCTTTTTGGACTACTGTGGCTGTATAGTAGATTCTGAGATCAAGTAGTGTGAGACCTCCTACTTTGTTCTTCTTCTTTAATAATGCTTTACTTATTTGGGGCCTCTTTCCCTTCCATTTAAAGTTAGTGATTAGTTTTTTTCATTTCATTGAAGAATGCTGTTGGGATTTGAATAGGGATTGCATTATAACTATATATTGCTTTGGGTAGTATTGACATTTTCACAATGATAAGTCTTCCTATCCAAGAGCACGGTATGTTTTTCCATTTATGTAGACCTCTTTTGGTTTCTTGTAGTAGTGTCTTGTAGTTTTCTTTGTGTAAGTCTTTTACATCCCTGGTTAGATTTATTCCTAAGTATTTTTATCTCTTGGGGGGCTATTGTAAATGGTATTGTTTTCCTGATTTCCTTTTCAAAGTTCTGTTCGTTGCTGTAGAGGAATTCAACTGATTTTTGTATGTCGATCTTATGTCCTGCCACTTTGATGAATTCTATTAGTTCCAGTAGCTTTCTTATGGTTTCTTTGGTATTTTTTATGTATAGGATCGTATCATCTGCTAATAGGAGTAGTTTTACTTCTTCCTTACCAGTTTGGATGTCCTTTATTTCCCTTTCTTGCCTTATTGCTTTTGCAAGGACTTTCAATACAAGGTTGAATAAGAGTGGTGATAAAGGGCATCCTTGTCTAGTTCCCATTCTGAAGAGGAATGCTTTCAGACTCTCTCCATTGGGGATAATATTGGCTGTTGGTTTTTATAAATGCCCTTCATTATGTTGAGGAATTTCCCTTATATCGATTTTGCTGAGAGTTTTTTTTATCAGGAATGGGTGTTGGACTTTATCAAATGCCTTTTATGCATCAATTGAGATCATCATGTGATTCTTTTCCCTTTGTTTTTTAATATGATGTATTATGTTGATTGATTTTCTAACTTTGAACCATCCTTACATGCCTGGTATGAATCCCACTTGGCCATGATGTATCATTTTTTTGATATGCTGTTGAATTCTATTGGCTAGGATTTTGTTGAGAATTTTTGTGTCTATATTCACGAGGGATATGGTGTGTAGTTTTGTTTTTTAGTGATATCTTTTCCTGGCTTTGGTATCAGGGTTATTCTGGCTTCCTAGAATGAATTTGGGAGTGTTCCCTCTTTTTCTGTGTTCTAGAATAGTTTGAGTAGAATTGGTGTCAAATCTTCTCTGAATGTTTGATAGAATTTTCCAGTGAAGTCATCTGGGCTGGGGCTCTTTTTTTTTGGTTGGGATTTTTATTTTTTATTTGACTCCTTCAATTTCTTCCTTTGTTATTGGTCTGTTCAAATTTTCTATCTCAGTTTGTGTTAGTTTAGGTAGGTAGTGTGTTTTTAGAAATTTGTCCGTTTCCTCTAGGTTTTCAAATTTGTTGTAGTACGATTTTTCTTAGGATTCTGTTATGATCTTTTCTATTTCAGTTGGTTCTGTTGTAATGTCATCCACCTCATTTCTTATTCAGGTTATTTGTGTCTTCTCCTGTTTTTCTTTTGTCAGCTTGGCCAGTGGTTTGTCAATTTTAGTGATCCTTTCAAAGAACCAGCTTTTAGTCTTATTGATTCTTTCTGTTATTTTTTTGTTTCTTTTATTTCTGCTGTAATTTTTATTATTTCATTTCTGCTGGCTACTGTGGGCTTCTGCTGCTCTCTTTTTAATTGTTCCAGTTGTAGGGTTAATGTTTTGATTTTTCCCTTTCTTCTTTTTTGATGTGTATGTTTATTGCTATAAGTTGTACTCTGAGCGCTGCTTTTGCTGTGTCTCAAAGGTTTTGTATGTTGTGTTTTATTTTTCATTTGATTCTAGGAATTTTTTGATTTCATCTTTGATTTAGTCTATTACCCAGGATCTTTTAAGCAGGGTGTCTTTCAGATTCCATAGATTAGATTTATTTTTCTCTTGCTCTTCCTGTTATTGATTTCTACTTTTATGGCATTGTAATCAGAAAAGATGCTTTGTATTACTTCAATGTTTTTGAATTTGTTGAGGCTTGCTTTGTGGCCTAAAATGTAATCTATTCGGGAGCATGAGCACTGGAGGAGAATGTGTACTTTGCTGCTGTTGGGTGAAGTGTTCTGTATATGCCTATGAGGTTGAGTTGTTCATGGTATTTAGATCTTCTGTGTCTTTGTTGAGTTTCTTTCTAGCTGGTCTTCCTTCACCGAGAATGGTGTGTTAAAAGTCTACTAGTTTTATTGTGGAAGTGTCTATTTCTCTTTTTCAGCACTGTTAGTTTGTTTCATGTATTTTGGAACTCTGTCATTGGGTGTGTATGTATTTATTATGGTTATAACCTCTTGGTGGATTGACACTTTAATCATTGTATAATGTCCTTCTTTGTCTTTTATGGTAGATTTTGCCTTAAAATCTATTTTATCAGAGATTAATATTGCCACTCCTGCTCTTTTTTGGTTGTTGTTTGCTTGATATATCTTTTTCTATCCTTTAAGTTTTAGTTTATTTATATCTTTGTGCCTAAAGTGTGTCTCTTGCAGACAGCATATCGATGAGTTGTGTTTTTTTGATTCATTCTGTCACTCTCCAATCTCTTTATTGGTGCATTTAAGCCATTTACATTCCATGTGATTATTGATAGGTATGAGTTTATTGCTGTCATTTTGTTATGCTTTTTTTGGTGATGTTGATGGTTTCTTCGTTCTGCTTAATTTTCTGTGCTGAGTGGCTTTTCTTTTCATTTCCTTCATTGTTGTTGATTTTGTATGTACTGAGTCCTTATGGATCCCTGGTGGCGCAGTGGTTAAGAGCTACAGCTGCTAACCAAAAGGTTGGTGGTTTGAATCCACCAGCTACTCCTTGGAAACTCTATGGGGTAGTTCTACTCTGTCCTATAGGTTCACTTTGAGTTGAAATCAACTCAACGGCAGCAGGGTTTTTTTCTTTTTTTTGGTGGGTCCTTATGATTTTCATCTTTTATATTTTTATGAGTAGGTTTGTTAACTTTTTTTGTGATTACCTTGAAATTTACCTTTGTCTTCCTAAGTTTAAAACAGTCATTTATTTCTTGGTATCACCTTGACTTCCTCTCCATTTGGAAGCTCTAAACCTATACCCTTTATCCCTCCTTTATGTTTTGAAATGGTCATCAGTAACATATTGATGTTAACTTTATTTTATTTTTGAGAGTTCTTTATCTGGATTGTTATCTGACTGATGTTATGATGTGTTTTAATCTCAGGCTGTTGTTTGGTATTGTTAGTTTTCTGTCTGAAGGAACTCCCTGTAACATTTCTTGTAAAATTGTTCTGGTTTTTACAAGTTCTCTTAATTTCTATTTGTCTGGAAGTATCCTAATTTCACCATCATATTTGAGCGATAGTTTTGCTGGATGTATAATTCTTGGTTGGCAATTTTTTTTCAAGGTTTTATATGTCATCCCATTGCCTTCTTGTCTGTGTGGTTTCTGCTGACTAATCAAAGCTTAATCTTATTTGATGCCACTTTGTAGGTGATCTTTCACTTTTCATGAGCTGCTTTCAGGATAATTTCTTTGTCTTTTGTTTTGGAAAGTTTGATTACAATATGTCTCAGTGTTCTTCTTTTTAGATCGATCCTCTGTGGGGTTCGTTGTGCTTCTTGGATGGTTATTCTCTCATCTTTCATGATATTGTGGTATTACAGAAGTTTTCTGTCAGCAAATCTTCAACAATTCTCTTTGTGCTTTTTGTTGTCTCCTCCCCTTCTGGGATTCCAGTCCCATGTAAGTTATTCCTCTTGATAGTGTCCCACATAGTTCTTAGGCTTTCTTCATTCTTTTTTTTTTTTTTCATTTTCCTCAAACAGGTTAGTTTCAAAGGAATCGTCTTCTATTCCCCTGATCCTGTCTTCTACTTTTACAATTCTACTCCTATGACCTTTCATTGAGTTGTCTATTTCTGAAAATTTATTGTTATCTTTCTGAATTTCTAGTTGTTTTTGTATGGTTTCCAATTGTCTATTTATTTCATCATTTTGTTCTTGTGTTGTTTTCCTGAATCTTCTCATGTTTTGTCTGTTCTTTCCTTGGTTTTGTCTGTGCTTTCCATAGTTTTGTCTGTGTTTTCCTTGATTCCTTTGAAAAGTCTTTACATAAATCTTTTGAATTCCTTATCTGGTAGCTCCTTTACCTTTTTTTCCTCAGAGAGATTTTCTAGTTCTTTATTTTGGTGACTTGCTGGGACCATCTTTCTTTGCTTCTTTAGGTGGTTTACTATTGTCTTGTCTCCAGAACATTAAGGGGTTATTGTGTTTATTTTTTAATTGTATGATTGTTTGCTGGGTCCTGATTTTTTGTTTTGTTTTGATGATTCCTAACAGTTGTGGCTGGCATGGTGCTCTGGTCCCTGGACTGGCCATGCTGGAGTGCTCCTTACCTGTCTCTGGGCAAGTGGGGCAGCGAGTAGGTGTGGGAGCTCAGGTCTCTGTTTACTGGTCTTGCAGGGCACCTGAGGGTGGGTTGATTGGCCTTTGGCCTCTGTCTGTCTTGGGTTCGGTAGTGCAGGAACGGGGAGTAGTATTCTCTATGCAGGTAGAGTGGCTGGTGTGGTTGGTGTGGTGGGGGAGTGGGGACGTGGTCACCACCTCTTGCTGGTTGGGGAGGAGGTATAAGGGGTAGAAGGTGGTGGCGGGCAGATGTGCACACTGCTGCACTACTTCCACCTACTCCTGGGTAGGGGGAGGGAGGAAGGAACACCAGGGGGATGCTTACTCAGTCATACTGCATCCGCATGTTGGTGGGCATGGAGAGGGAAGAAGGTGCAGCGGGGTGGATGCATGCACACCTGTGCAGCTTCTGCCTCACGCTGGCCAGGAGGAGGGAGGAAAGTACCTTGGCAGGGGAGGATGTGCACACAGTCACGACACCTCTGCCCCTTGCTGGACCGGATGAACGATGGAGGCACACTGGGTGGATGCGCTAGGAATTATATCTTGAATCTCCTTTACATGAGATTTCCTTAGATAATAGGGAAACATAGAAGAATTTCTATCAAGAGAATGATTTGATTGGATTTCCTTAGTTCAGATCTCATAAATAGGCAATAGATAGAAAAACATTTTCATTATGAATGATCTAAGAATAACTTACCTGATGTCACGGAATGCAGTTTTATTTGTCCAATTGTGTTGACTCACATATATGCTGATTGGAGATGTAAATGAATCACCTCCCCCATCTCTCTATTTCTTTGCAGAGGGGAAGAGGTAAGAATCTCTTTTCTGAAGAGGTCTTTAAAGTAGTCTAGAGTCTCACCTGGAGTAGTTTAGAAGAGGCCTTGCCTGAAGGTAAATATATCTCTCAAGTCTCATTATTGCCCAAAGAATCTTTGCAATAGACGGAGTCTCTCCAGGTGATCTCAAATTCTATTAACTAGGAGACAGTTCTTTGGTTCTATCATCCTTTCAATTTTCCCTGCATCAGATGCAGAGAAAATAGTGGGGCATCACAGACCTGAGGGTGCATGGGAGAACTGTTCTCCATCATTTAGACTATAAGCAGCATCATTAGGGTGATGCTGAAGGAAATGAGTCCTGAGAGGTTGCTGTGTGATTCCTATGGCCACATTTGCTACAGACCCTATTTTCTAAAATGCCTCACTAGTTTCTTCCAAGGGAGGTTGTTATCTGCTTCTCTAAACAACTTGCTTTGTAGCCAAGTCACTTGTGGAGAGGACGAGTTATGAGGTTTCTGAACAAGGTTGGTGATGGGAGTAACAGAATGGTGGTGAAGGGCCTTTAAATGCTGTTTTCATTTTAGCTTTTGTTTAGAGCCCAACCCCAGCCCCATGAAGTACAGTGTTTATGTTTTATATAATGAGTGCCCGACACTGAAAAATGGATGCTACCTGGCTTTCTAGTGGGAGACTAGGGAAGGTGAGTCAGAACAATAGTACAGAGTGGAGCTGACGTGGAGAAGATGTACCCTCACCTACTTTCATACTTTCCAGTTTCATACTGTTTAAATGCCATGTTCCATGGCTTGCCTGAAGATCAGTCCTTGCTACATGTCTAATAAATGCTTGATTTCTGTTGTGGATTGTTGGTTGTGGTGTTGGCGGGCGTGGGACAGGGAAGGAAAACTTGATGCATCATAACAAAATGATCTCATACCTATTCAAGTATACCATATGTCATTCAACAGATGAATTATTTTAATTTATTAAGATATCCTAGATGAGCGCTTTATTAGAAGAATTCAGTGACAAATGTAATTGTAAAACAGAGTTTCTTCCTAATTAGCAGCTTTTGTAAAATTGAATTTTCATAGATAGATTGCAGGAAAGCAGAAAACAATGGTAGGATACCTTTTTTAGGTATCACTTGAGCTTAGCTTAGTGTCATGCTAAAAACACAGCTTTAGATACCAGAGAGTTGCTGGATGATGCAAACAATTAATGAATTTGGCTGCTAACCAAAATGTTGGTGGTTCGAGTCCACCCACAGGTGTCTTGGAAGAAATACCTGGTGATCTACTTCAGGAAAATCAGCCATTGAAAACCCTATGGAGCACAGTTCTGCTCTGACACCCATGGTGTCACCATGAGTTGGATTCCACTTGATGGCAACTGGTTTGGTTTAGATACCTTGCATTAACCATTTGCAAGCTCTGTGACTGTGGATAACAATGGATTCATCTATGAAAATGGAAGTGAAGATTCTTATCACACTGGATTATTGTGAAATAAAGTCTCTGGTAGAGCCTCAGCAAATGTTATTTTATCCCATTCTTTCTTCCATCCTAACACATTAGCACATCAATTTAGGTTGAATGAAAATGTTGTCTTGGTTTATCAAAGACATTGGCCAGTTATGGTGGAGAAATCCATCCTTTCCTCTGGCTGTTTTTCATGCTTTCTTTGGGTTTGATGATTTATCCTCAAGTCTGAATCCACCTATGATAATTTTCTGACTTTGTCTCCTGCAGTTGCTTCAAGGACTTTCCCTACTTGGATCCTGCTGATCTCTCAGTGCCTCAGAAGCCATGAGACTTTGAAGCTCATCACATTTGCTTAAATGTTGACTTGTTGTATTGGATCCTGGGTTTCTTCTGACTGCAACATTTTATACAGAATCAGTTCCCTCATATTTTGGAAAAAGTTTCTCAGAACCAATAGATTTTATGTTGTTGTTAGGTGCCATTGAGCTGATTCCGACTCATAGTGACCCTGTGTACAACAGAATGAAACACTGCCTGGTCCTGTACCATCGTTACAATCTTTGCTATGTTTGAGACCATCGTGGCAGCCACTGTATCAATGCATCTCATTGAGGGTCTTCCTCTTTTTTGCTGACCCTCTACTTTACCAAGAAAGATGTCCTTCTCTAGGGACTGGTCCCTTCTGATAACATGTTTCAAGTATGTGAGATGAAGTCTCATCACCCTTGCTTCTAAGGGGCATCCTGGCTGCACTTCTTCCAAGACAGATTTGTTCTTTCTTCTGGCAGCCCATGGTATATTCAGTATTATTCACCAACACCATAATTCAAAGGCATCAGTTCTTGTTTGGTCTTCCTTTTTCATTGCCTATCTTTCACATGCATATGAGGTGATTGAAAACACCATGGCTTGGGTCAGGCGCATCTTAGTCCTTAAAGTGACATCTTTTTTTTTAACACTTTAAAGAGATCTTTTGCAGCAGACTTGCCCAGTGCAATGCTTCTTTTGATTTCCTGACTGCTACTTCCCTGGGCATTGATTGTGGATTCAAGTAAAATGAAATACTTGACAACTTCAGTCTTTTCTCCATTTGTCATGATGTTGCTTACTGGTCCAGTTGTGAGGGTTTTTGTTTTCCTTATCTTGAGGTGTAATCCATACTGAAGGCTTTAGTCTTTGATCTTCATCAATAAGTGCTTCAAGACCTTTTCACTTTCAGCAAGCAAGGTTGTGTCATCTGTATATCGTAGGTTGTTAATGAGTCTTCCCTCAATTCTGCTGCCCCATTCTTCTTCATACAGTCCATATAGATTTTATAAACGTGGCAAATAGGAGAGAAGAAACTTTTCCAAGGCTTATGTGTTTATTTATTTTTCCACAGACCAAATAATAATGCCATATTTCTAAGGCATTGGGGTTGACTATAACTAAAGAACTCCAAAAAATCATGGACACTTGTAATAAAATAAAGGAAACTGGCCCAGATATTGTTGAACAGCATGGATTGTCATTCTGACAACCTTTGAGGTTAGGTGGGATGGTGCTGCTGGTTCCGCCCTTATAAAGGAGGTGTAGCCATTTACTGCTATGTCCTTGGACTGTCTCCTAATATAAAGAAAGGAAGAGTTGCCTGTGGAAAGATAGTCATTAATTTAAGATATTGAAATTTCTGTGTGTTCTCTTGAAGTGTTCTTGCTCTCTTGTGGAAAATCTAAGGGGAGGCAGTGGATTTTAGTATTCACCAGTTAGTGCTATGGATTTCTCTAAGAACTACTTTAATCATTAATATTAGGTTTGTGGCTATTTGTAGACCATATCTTTATGCTAAACATCTGAGAATACACTGTGTTTGTGTTTCTTTATTGGGAAAAAGGCAGTGTAGTGACTTCATTCTGCTTCAGGAGGTGCAATGATGTGGCAGGTGGCATCTACACTGCATTTGCTTTCATGTTTTCTGGTGTTGTTTCTTCATTGGTCAGTGTAACCAGATTGCTATATTTCTTAGTATCTGTGTAAAAGTAGAGAGGAGGACTGATTCTTCTTGTTCCCACAATGCTATAACTTCATTTGTCAGCAATGACTGATTTATGTACAGCCATTCTTGAACCCGAATCCCCAAATGAGTATCGTGTTTCCTAAGAGTGATCTGGGAAGGTTAAACACTAACTCCAGTGATACTACTAACAGCTGTATGATTGTTCAAACCATTTCTGGGACTTCCCTTCAGAGGCAAAACACTAGCCACAAAATAAAATACTTTTTTGCTGATATCAGACTTTAAAATCTAAGAAAAGCAGCAGTGATCCCTTTGAAAATCAACACTGTTTCAATGTATAAGTTATATTTGTTTGTTAAGAAAATCAGCCTCATTATTTTATGGTCACAGCAGACAAGGGCAGAAAAAATAATTTATACTAACATCCTAAGCACAGATACTGTTGATATCTTGTCCTAGGAAGGTCAACCCTGAGTATTTACTTTTCCTTGATCATCAGCAATGTGTCTTTTCCTAGTCATTATGTCACTCACTGGTACTTGTTTCCTTTCCTCCTTGCTTTTAATTGTAGTCTCCTTTTTCTGTTAAGTCTTTCTTCCCTGATCCCTCAACTGACAGTCTCACTTGTTTAAGGGAATCGCGTATACAGTATTTCAATTCAAGGCACGTACTTTGGTGGTTCAAAACCCTCTATTTGTTGTTCTCTCCTTGCTAGTCATCTTTACTCCTTGTTCCCTATGCCATATTCACCCAGTCATGATTCTCCCTACCAGTGGAAACTGTCAACCACTTTTACCAGCCCATGTGATTGACCTGGTTTTTCCCCACTCTCCTGGAGTGTTGTACTTAGGAATCTGAATTCATGCTAAGGAAGGACATGCAGAACCACATTAAGATGTTTCTAGTAGCCTTTTACATGTTATATTGGAGTCTCTGGATGGCACAAATTGTTAAGTGCTTGACTACTAGCTGAAATGTTGGTGGTTCAAACCTACTCAGAGGTGCCTCAGAAGTCAAGCCTGGAGATGTGCTTCTGAAATGTCATAGCCTTGAAAACCCTACGGAGCAGTTCTACTCTGCATGCGTGAGGTCGCCATGAGTCAAAACTGACTTGACAGCAACTAACAACAACATGGTGTATTGGAGGGGGTGTGTGTGTGAATGTGTATGCTCTTTTTCGGGTCCTTGTCTTTTTACCGTATGTCCCCCACTAGTGAAGTTTCGATTAATTACTAAAGGTACATAAAAGCCTCCTCTTTAGAGGGAGAACACTTTTGTAGAGCCGCATTTAGGAGTTTGGTAGCATGCAGAATTTGGGAGAAAAGGGAAACTCAAAGTCAGGAAGACTGGTAAGTGACCCAGTCAACCCGAGTCCCTGTGCAGCATACTTACTTTTTGCTTCAATAAGGCCAGCTTCAAAGCAATCTCAATCCTTCATCAAAGAGATTTCCAGAGCACTCCCAATGGGTTAACATAAATCTTACTGTTCTTGCTCCTTTTTTTTTTTTCCTTCCAATTTGCCTTTCAAAAAAAATCAGTCCTTGTGTCTCCATTTCTTTAAATCTTTTATCCTTGGGCTGCTACCACGGGCTGTATGGATTACATATCAGCACTTAAGAATATTCCGCAAAGTCCTGGCTTGTTCTCACCCTGCAGTGCTTACAGTCACAGACTGTGATGAAAGGAGTTTGAAAGGCACAGCCAGGCAATCCTGAACCGGCTCAGCACATTCTCTCTCTGCAGCTTATTGTACTGTGGATGTTCTTTTGACCAGCCATCAGTCATGTTGGAAACTTTCCCGTGATTCCTGAGATATGAACCCCTTTGATGAAAGTTAACAATACAGCACGTGCAGCTTGGGCTAAGGAGAATGCTTCTCACTTCGAGTTAAAGAAATGCTTTGTCGAAGCGCACGTTTTTACACTTTCTTAGGGTCTAGTTTCTCTCGGGCAGCCTCAGCGGCCCCCTGCGAGGTAAGTCAACTTTGAGTACCCACAAATGTTTAAGTGGCTGCCATAAGCAGAGAAGAAAGCAGCCCAGAGGAAGACTGAGAGGGATAAAGAGGAACAGAGAAAGAGATGGAGCAGAGAGAAGAGAGAGAGGATGAGAAAATGAGATGAGCATATCAAGTTGAAGATAGGGTGTTTGGGAAGAAGTCAAGTTCGAAAGGAGCTATAGGAGCAGATAAAACTCCCAGTGATGAAGGAGACGGGCATCTAAAAAGAGGAAGCCCCACTCACCAGGAGATCTATGTATTTCACAATTAACAAAATGTTGTTGTTGTTAGTTGCCAATTGGTTGATTTTGACTAATGGTGACCCCAGGTGAGCCCATGTGTGCAAAGTAGAATTGTAGAAACTCATAGGGGTTTCAAGGCTGTGACCTTTCAGAAGCAGATTGCCAGACCTTACTTCCCAGGCACCCATGGGTGGGTTTGAACTATCAACATTTCAGTTAGTAGTCCAGTGCTTAACCAGTTGTGCCACCCGGGGACGCCTTAACAAAAGGTAAAGGAGCCATTTTGGAAAATGTCCTTGGAGCTGGAGTTATACTCATTACTCACACCACGCCATAAGTGATTTTCTTTGTTGTTTTTTAAAACTTAGGCTTTGCTTTAATAATCTTGAATTTTTATGCATGGTTCAGGGCAGCAGGGCAGAAACTCTGCTTTGCTGATGCGAGTTAATCTCTGAGCTCTGGGGGCAGGGGCGGGAGTAATATTTAAAAATCAAAGCCTAAGGAGCCCTCACAGCAATCAGGCTGACTTCATTTTCAGTTACTTCTAGTTGAAAGAGAAGAGGGAAGACGGCTGCAAAATTATGGGGCCCTGGACCCCCATATAATCATACATTATTCTGAGTGGACAGGGTGTTGATTGCTCAGTGGTATGGGAAAGCTGTTCATCAACTGAAAGACATAACAAACAAGTGCCACCCACAGCCCTGTGTTGAGGGCTGGAGACTGGAATTAAAATATCACCCTTTCTTTTATCTTCAGCTGCAGTGTGGAGGCACTTCCCTGGAGAGTTGATTTGCTCCTTCTTTGACTGGGTTGGAATAATTCTATTAAAAGCCTTTTGCCTACTGGAGTAAAACACCCTACAAAGTGAATGGCATTTGGCAAACTTGTTCCCTTTTCTTGATTATTCTGGTCTATTGATCTGTGTCTCTGGAGAAATTCTGGAAACTTCCAAAGAAGTCTTTCAGAGTTTAAAATATGATCTCTCTGGTGATTAACTTGAACCAGAGGCTAATAAGATGAATTCCTTCCTTGCATTGGTGATCTCATTTCTTGCTTCATGCCCATCAATCCTCCAATTCTTGGAGAACTTAGAAATGAAGAAGTATATTTGTGGGTAGCAAAGCAATGATGGAACAATTCGGTTTGGCCAAGCAGAAATAAATGCCTTTGCAGGAGAAGTAGAAGGCACAACAGTTGGTTGTGGGAAATTGGAAATAAACTATTTTACTTGGAAATAGCAGAAGGGTAAACTTCATTTTTTTAAAAAAACACACAGAATTACGTTCGTCTTATCTCTGATAAATCCATTGAGGCTTGGGTCCAAATAATCTGCTGCTGGGAACAAGGAAAAAACAAAAAAGAAGTGTCTTTCTTTGTATTTTATTTAGGAAACATCATGATTGGCTTTTGAATTCCTGGAGCAAAGGAGGAAACAATCGCGGTAAGCTTTTCCAGAGAGTCTACTTTCTCCAAGACAGAAGATAGTAGAAAAATGAATGATGGGCTACTTCTAATTTATAATGATGGTTTCATCTCTCCCAGGTATTACTTTAGTTCTTGGATGATCGGTTCTCCCCACCTGAATCCTGATTGCTTTTTAAAGATGAAAAAGATCAAAAAGGCTATAAAGTCCAATTCTAGTCATTTCAAGTCTGCAGCTTACAAACTACTTTTGATACTACTTTAAAATTGCTTCTATAATAAAAATTCCAGTTTGTTCTCAATTATAAAATTTCATAGTATTTTTCTTTGCTTCATGGCTTAAGTAAGAAATACTCATAAAAAAAGCTGGTTAGTCCGTATCTCTTTTCCGGTTTGTGTGTGTGTGTTGAAATCCAGACCTCAGACCTCCTCAGTTATTTTGAACATAACTAGTGGCTTGCTTTGATAGAAGGAACCAAATAACCAACATAAGAAATGCTGCTACTGTGTGTATGTCTTAGATAACAAGAAGCATATGGGACTTAAATGTCTTGTAGTATTGAGTTGAATCATCCTTTTGTGCTTTTTAAAAAATGTGCTATAGTTTTTAGGTAATCTGAAGCACTGACCACTTTTATTCATAGTTGTATAAAAAGCTTGGAATGCTCTCCAAAAGAAATGGTGATGTCTTATGCTGCTTCTTTAGAAAGACAATCTGGTCTTTAGCAAAAAAGTAATGATAAGATCCATATATTAATCACTTGCATCATTTTGGAATTGCCCCAAATTTAAGATCATTGTCGTCTCTGCTTCCATATCTTCTTTAACCATGTTTTTTAGACAGGGAAAGTTGAAAATAGGGGTAGAGGGCAGAACATATGAGAGTACAATATAGGGGCAGGATACATGCACTCTTTGGAGGCAGAAACCATGTCTTCTGTAGCATTTATTCCACCCTCTGATTGTCTCACTCTGCCAAATAATTAGAACATAGCTTGGCAGTTATTTGATTGAAATGAGTGAGAAGATGGGATTTGCAGGCAAACCTAGACCAACAGTTCCCAAAGTGCAGTTCTGTGAAATAATAATCTAGATATATAGCCTATGAAATTATTCTGAATAAGAGAAAATAGATTGAGATTATAGTTTCTCTAGGAGAGTCAAAATGCATATTATTATATTAATGACTCTGAAGAAGTCCTGTAGGAAAGAAACTGGATTAACTTGATTATCCCAGGATTTGTCAAATTTATTTGACTATGGATTTTTTTTTCCCTCTTTCTTTCACATTTTCCCTCTTACCACCCTGAATTAAGAGAGATTGGATTAAGATGGAGAATCTTGTCTTCCTTGGGGATTAAATTCATGATGTACTTATTAAGCATGCATGATGTCTTCAGATATCACAGGAAGTCCCATTAATAAAAGGAGACAAGGAAGTAAAGCCTTCATTTCCTATTAGGTCAGAATAACCAGTCAAAACAAAAATCTTGGTGAAATATTTCTTAGTGAAGAACAAATACCACTTAAAGATATAAATACTATTATGGGAAGCAGTGGTTAGACCTCCTAAAATGTTTGCTATTGTAAAGTCACAGGCTTAATGTAGTCTTACAGAGAGCAACTGTGTGCTCTCCTGAAATGAATAACTGTTTAGTGTGGGCAAGCAGTATAGATGGCTGATTTTTATGTGTGTCTCTCTCTTTTTTTAAAATGTTTTTCTAGAGTAAGAAAAAAGGGTGCCAGAGTACTGAAAACAACAACAACAAAAACCAAGCTGCTAAATATTTTCACTTATGTCTGTAAGGCTTGTAAAGAACTGTAAGGCTTGTGAAAAACTTGATCATGAAGAGCAGTGTATAGTTTCCTGGGCAAGCTTCCCTCTGCTTGTTCTGTTCTGAGCATCGTTAGGTCCCTTGTTGAGACAAATGGGCTCCATCACTTCTTCACCATTCAGATCTGTAGGAGGAAGACTGGACTTACGTGAGGGAAGCTTCGACATGGCAGTCACCTTCCCTTTATTTCTGCTCTCCCTCTTTTTTGGGTAATGAATCGGGGTGTCGTTAGCTGCCTGCCTTGTGTTCATCACTGTCAGTGCTGGCAGGGTAACAGATAACAGCAGAGATCCAAGGCCACCCAGAGAATGAAGCCTGACAGGACCTCATTTATCACTCCCCTTTTAGGGGGTCTCTGTGGTAGAGCTAGCATCAAAGCTGTAATCTAAGCTCACCAGGCCACACAGGGGCCAGGAAGGATTCCTTCGCCAAAAAGCAACTTGAGCTGTCAAATCTGCTTTGTAAATGAAGTGCTTTTCAAGAGACAGTGTGTTTATAATTGTCTTTCTGTATGTAGTCCCTCAATATCCAAGATCTGCTTTCCACGTAGTCCCTGTTATTTCTTTCAGACAAATGAAACTTACATCACGTAGGTAAAAGGTATGCCAGAAAATAAATTTCTTTGACTTTGGGTGTACCTAAGCCTGCTCTACATTGAAGGTTTATCTTTTTACCCCAAAGGAGTTGAGTTTCATTTACATGAGCAGACCCATTTTTAAGACTAGGTAGGATTGGCCAGTCTTGAGAGCCACCTCTCTCTTGTCCTTTTTCCCAGGTGAGTGTATTTTCATGGCTAACTTCCATCTATATATGTCAAAGACTTCCAGGTCTAACTCAGCAGCCAGCTTATTTCTCCATTCTGTACTCCATGCAATATGTCCGTATCTCTACTTGAATATTCCTCAGATACCTCAGATTCATCATGTTCCAGACAGGGTATATCATCTTTCCTCTAAACCTGCTTCCCAGCCTGTGTTCTCAATTTCAGAAAAAGCACCACGTTTCAACAAGAAAAGGAGAGGCATCCTAGGTTCTTTGCTCATCTTTATCTTCCTCTAAAATCCAATTAAAACTAAATTCTGTTGGATCCAACTCCTAAATATTTCCGGTAATTATCCTATTGTCTCCATCTTCTTGTATCCCCTAAATTTTTGCGGTGGCTTCTTTAACGCTTTCCCTTACCTCTCTACCTTCATACCACAGAGAGTTTTCCAACACATATATCTGATAATGTCACTTTACTACTTGGTAGTCATCAATGACTGTCCCTCATCTTTTGGATAGACTGTAAACCCCTTCTTTTCCATGGCATTCCAGGCTGTTTATAATCTGGCCCTTGCCTATCTGACCACTATCATCTTCTGGACTCTGTGCCTCGGACTTTATGGTCTAGCAATACCAAATTATCTGATGTCCTAGAATATGTCAGTCCCTTTAAACTCTGAACCTTTTCACATGTTATTTCCTTTCCCGGGAGTACCCTCTCAATGCATGCCAGCTCAGCAAATCCTACTCATTATTTAAGTCCCGATGCAGGCACTATGCTCTCTGTGAAATTTTCTCTAACTTCCTTTGTTTTTTGGTATAAGCTTATTTTTTTCATGCCTGCCTTTCCACTGTAACACAGTGTCTTGGTCATCTAGTACTGCTCTAACAGAAATACCGTAAGTGGATAGCTTTAACAAAGAGAAATTTATTTTCTCACAGTCTAGTAGGCTAGAAGTCCAAATTCAGGGTGTCAGCTCCAGGGGAAGGCTTTCTCTCTCTGTC